>NC_028357.1:30424730-30463811 GCF_000741045.1 Vigna radiata var. radiata
ATCTCCACCTGCATCCACCAATTCCATCTCCACTACTCTTGGAGTGGTGCCTGAGGTTGTCTTTCCAGCAATCATGTCCCCACTAGACTCAACAGTTACAATCTCTATTGCGCTTAGAGTGCTTAATGAGGTCTTTCCAACAGCCAAATCCTCACATAAGACTATCATTTTGGTCTCCATTTCACTTGGAGTGCCTAATTTTATGGTTTCATCTTGTTCAGAACCCTGTCCATGTCTTGCATTCAACCCTCCACTTGACTCTACATTCACAGTTTCCATTGCACTTGGAGCGCTTAATGTGGTGTTTCCAGCAGTGAAATCCTCGTCTGAGACAATCATTTTAGATTCCATTGCTATTGGAGTGCATAATGGTGTGGTTTCACCTTGTCCATGACTTGCATTCAAATTCACAACAACGTCCACTGCTTCAGTTTCCGTTGCTCTTTGAGAGTATAATGTTGTATTTCCACCATCCTGCCCACCAGTTGCAATCAAATCCGTACTTGATTGTGACAACTTAGTCCCTAACTCTCTTGGAGAGCATGATGACATGTTTCTTCTTGTTGAGTTTGTAAAGCAGAACCTTGAATTATCATAATTGTATGAGTCAGTTTTAAGATCACTTGAGCTAATTATGTAACAGTATCAACTTAAAGCGTGAAAATATATAACAGAATTACAAAACTTAAAAAGGAACTTTACTCTAACAAGCCAGCATAACTATGTTTCATTTCTATGTTAATAAAACAAGAAACTTACATCATAAAATTATATATGATGAAATATGTAATTATTTGTAATATAGTCATCTATAAAAAGTAAAAACCTTACAAAGGATGTATGTTATGCGGAATCTGCACAAAAACATTGAATATTGAACATTGACAGAAAGACCAACATGTCCATTCAACATAATAATGGGGGAAAGCAACAAATATTATTCTCTCCATATTAAGTTATTGATAAAATGCTGCTGCTGGAAAACATAATCTGCTTCTTCATACCAAGTTTACGACCAGGACAAGTGACAATGGCATATTGAACAAATATTGTAAGCAGGTCAAGTTGTTTCATGCATTTCAAATGTAGTTAATCTTTTCTAACCAAGTTTTGTCTCCTGCCATACCTAATGAATCGGTTTATCACGAGTGATAAAATCAACAGTCAAAAAATATCCACCTTTGTTGTACGGAAACTTCCACCTCAGCTCATTACGATAATTAACAGATACCCATGACCATTTGTTCTTACTTCCAGTGATTTTAAAAATTGACATTAAAGAGTAAAAAGTTTATGAACTGAAGAAATAAAAAATAAAAAATAAAAACTCAATAGGAAATGAAATGGTAACGAGAGAAGAAAATCCAATACCCAATATGAGAGAGCCACTTTAATTAATACAAGCTTGAAAGTCTGAAAATCAAAAAAGGTTCTAGGAAGTCCACATACATAACAAGGTATGAGGGTAACATATGGATATTGGGATACTAAGATTTTTTTCTAAAACATTGATAGAACAAATATATCTACAAAAAGTTTAATTATATCTAACATAAGACCATAATACTTTTAAAGAAGCATTCACATGACTGATTGCTCATTAATTAATTAATGGATAAATATATCAGTAGTAAATAGATGAAGATTGCAATTCACAGAAAACACTTGGTCATAACAAGTAAGCATAGTTCCATATATTTCCCCCGCCATACCAAAATATACTTTTTTACTATGTACATGTGACAAAATATACAACATACCCGAGGTTCGGGTGTCATAGAAAACATTAGTGATGTCAAAAAGAAGTTTGGATCTGTAAAACGAAAAAAAAAAAATTGTTTGGAAGATAGAATCTGAAAAGGATAAGTCCTACCTCATCATTTGGAAGAGTCATTTGTTATCAATCAGAGAAACTATTGGGTTTCCATTAAACAGTTAAAAAGCTATAGCAGTTACAGAGCTGTGTTATGAGTCGTATCCATAAATTATTGGAGTGGTACCATGGAGAAATGGAGATGCATCAGGCAAATTAATCTTTTAAAGAAAATTAATGGATACTACTTGGATTCATTTCAGGAAATATTGGTACAAAAAATGCATCCAAAAACTCATTCTTTTACATTTTGAGTATCTAAACTTCACAAAATAGTTCTGATGGTTAAATCTATACCAAAACAGATCTTAACATTTGAACATCAATCAGACAAAACAAGCATGCATGCGTAAGTTGTCATTCGCCATTTGAACATCAACCAGATAAAACAAGCATGCATAAGTTGTCATTCACTACACTTCAATCGTGGAGATCCAAATGTTTTGCCAGACATGCAAAGTGGTAATTAAATTCCACAAATATCAACTATTGAATAAATTTATGTGAGGATAAATTACCATAAAGGAAAAAACATACCTTCAATTGTGGTATAGAAATCAGCCCTAAATTATTGATGTGCGATTTTTTATAGATTCGTATGAGCCGCCTGTGATAACTGCAGTAGAAAATGGTATATAAATCTATGAAACATTTCTACAACTTGAAATAATAAAAAATGCAGTGAATATCTGAAATCGATAAAAGAATTCAAGCTACATTTTCTGACAAGAATAGGAGAATTGATTCCAAAGGACACTAGATTAGGAAAATCTGAAGTCGTAATGGGAGCGAGAGTTAGAGACACTGAATAATTCAAACTGCATGACTACAATACGAAACCAATCTGAAAGCCTCTGACCGCAACACGAAATTGGTCTGAAAGCCAGTGACAGCTATGCGAATTGGTCTGAAACCCAGACAGCTATGCAAATTGGTCTGAAACCCAGACAGCAATGCAAAACAATCTGAAAGCCAGTGACTAAAATGTGAAATTGATATGAAATTGGATTTCATATGATAATTGTACCAGTCAAGGGTAGACCTACTGTATCTTGATGTTGAACAGGGCTTCCACTCTGTGGTTAAATAGAACTTCCCTACAATGACTGCAATTAAATTGTCCCGTAAAAATAATCAAGAAAATAGTATTAAGCACCAAAAAAATCTTAAAATGTCAAAATGCCAACCAGGACAATGTGGCCCTTGTCTTTGCTGACTAGACACTTCTCAAATGCGTTTCACTCATTTATTGTCTAAAACAATCATTAATTATGCAGCCGTTTAAAGATATGCGATAAGATGTATGCGATAAGATGTATTTTATTGCCCTGGATTAGATAAGAAAATTATGTAACCTTTTATAACCAATTATGCCATGTAAAAAGAACATTCTGTCTTGTTGCATAGCTTTTACAAAGTTAGACTGGCTTCTAAAAATTGTAAAACACACTTACAATTTGATGCACAGGGGAAACTTGCAGATAAGTATTCTATATCTTAAGCTATGTTTTAGCATTTCATCAGATAAAGTGAAACCAAGGTAATATCATTTGCAATTTAATAAAAATGTGGCCCTTCTTTCAAGCTTTGCAGCATTTTGTCCCTTAAAAATTATTATTTGAAATAAAGGATAGGAAATAGGGGAAATTTTCCAGACACCCTTTTTTGTACATACTCTAAATTAGATGTAATTCCTACTGACACAAATTAAGATTTGATTAGAAAAAGGGGACATCTTTGAAACTTTTCAGAATGTGGCCAAAAGAATTATTCATTAATGACGGAAATAGAAAAACTCCTTTAAGACAAGTCCTGTTCATATAAGTTTAGTTATATCTTCTAACATATTTAGCTGCTCAAGGTTGCTAGAGAGTGGAAGTAAAAGAATTACCAAAAAAATTGCCTAGTAGTTAAATAATCTATGTAATCTCCAAAAATCAACCTTTCAAATATTCTATGAAGTTGCTACCTGTTTTGATTACATCATTGCAAATTGGTTAGTGATAATCGGGAGGTAAGATAATAGGT
Source organism: Vigna radiata var. radiata (assembly GCF_000741045.1). Classification (NCBI taxonomy): domain Eukaryota; kingdom Viridiplantae; phylum Streptophyta; class Magnoliopsida; order Fabales; family Fabaceae; genus Vigna; species Vigna radiata. The sequence goes on from NC_028357.1 coordinate 30,428,632, forward strand.
TGATTGCATTAGGAAAACAAAAATCATGTAGTTTTCATTGTGGAAAGAGTAAAAGGGATAGATGGAAGAGGAAATTGTGAAATGATCAAATGAGTAGCTTGTTAGACTAGAAGAAACTATACATTGTTTTGAGTCAAACATATGCCATTAGAAATTAATACTTTAAATTATATGCCAGTCCAAGAACTAATTTCCTCCATAGAACTTTCAATTGTGTGTCCAAGAAAAGGATCTGAGTAAACCACATTTAACTCTTGAACTAGTACATTTCCAATGGAGATGTTGTGTTGCATGATAGATTTTCCAGAATATCATTAGGAAATGAAAGAACGTTGTCCTGGCATTATTAATCTTAGAATTTGAGTTTAAGACTATTTCAATCTTAGAATTTTTCCAATGTAACCCCTCAAGCCAGCACTACTAACTTTTAGATGGCTAATATTATAGGTGGCTCTTTTCAGAAACCGTGTTTAGCCTTAGTTATCCCATATATATTATGTATGCTCTCATTCTAGTCAAGCAGGATATTTTCTAATAGTCAAGGTTCATAAAATATAATTAACATTTGTATGATGAAATACAGAACAGAAAAGTTCAACAAAACTCACAACATAAAGCAGACTCCCAGTAAGACAGGTGGGACCAATCTCATTCCTAGATCTTTCAAAAAATTGGAAAGGTTAGAAAAAACAATGAAAATTGAACAAACTTACCACTATCTTTTGGCACGCCGCCTAGGTTGTTGAAGGTAATGCGGGAAAGATGTTGATGGATTCAAATGCAATATTCCTTTGAAGCTTCCAACCCCGACTACAATTTTTCCCAATTTATACCAACTAGTTGTGTTTTTCTCCATCTTCAACTGGTTTTCCATTCAGAGCTTGCCTGACGAGGAATTGCACAAAGAAGGATTGATGGCTTTAGTTGCAGTGGTGTCAAGGAAGAACAGTGCTGCATCAAAGTTTCTCAAATTCATTTTTTTCCCTACAAATAGCATAAAATATGGGAAATTTCAAAATAGGGTTCTCACAGTTGATATGCTGATTGGAAACCAACAACCAAAATAGAAACCCCCTTGTATTGGAATCCAATTCCAAAGAATTTGATTGAAAAGGGTTTGTCTGTGAAGATGACAGGGAAAATGAAGAGATGTTGGCCAAGGTGAATATCACCAAGTTCTCATCCAACTTCAAGTAGGCAAATCAATTTTCAAAGCAGCTATTGGGAATCGAGTTTAGAAGTAAGTTTAATTTTATATTTTTTTTATTAGATTGTCCATCTTTTAAAAACAAAATCCATATTACACCAATTTTATAAAAAAAAAAAAAAAGTGCAAATCAGTTCTAAAATATTTATCCATACCAACCAGAAAATTAGGTTCTGAAAACAAATTCTAAACATAGTTTTATGTTTTCTTTTTTAAGTTTTTATTTTAATTATATTTAAATGGAATAATTTTAAAAAATAAAATATATGATTTAAAAATATATAATTATTATTTTATGAATAATAAATAGTAATTTATATTACTTTATTTTTTTCATTTCTAAACTATAATAATTTTAATTCTATGCATAAGCATTGTAATACATGGATGATAAGTGGCATCAACATTAAAAGTAATTTTTTTTCTACAAATATATATTAATATTATTTTATTTCAGTAAATTAAATTTTAAAAAGTAATGTGATTTTATTCTTATCATTTAAATTTTAAATTTTAATATTATTTAATTAAAAATAAAACAAAGAAGTTCCAATTACATTTTAACTTATTTCTGTATTTATAAAAAAATCATTATATATTTTAAAATTATAACTTTTTTTAGCAAGCTAATTAAAGTATATATTTAATGTATTATTAATATATGAATAAAATATATTTTTTATAATATATATATTGGGTTAAATTATTTTTTATAAATAAAATAACTATGTTTACTATGTTTGAATATATATATTCATATCTATTATAAATATACAATATACAAATATATTTATAATTATATAAAAAATTTAAAAGAAATATTCAGTCGGTCATAGGGAAGTGAATTCTAACATTGAGTAAAAATAAATCATCTTGGATGAATATTTAGCATTGATTTCTTATTATGAACTCTTAAAAAAACTGTGTATATCAAATGACATTTATTTAATTCATATAAAAAATAATAAATAAAATAAAAATTTCAAAAGGGTAAAATTTGTAAAACCTTTGAAAAATAATTATATTTAATAAAAATATATAATTATTTTATGATACAATACAATAATGTCACATTAAAATAAGTATAAAGTTATAATAAAATATGTATTTTGTTAGGTGTAGCGTTAGATGTGATATTAAGTGTAGTACTAGGTGTGAACTTTAGATGGAGGATGGAGTTAAATAAGTGTTAGGTGTGGTATTAAGTGTAAATGGTACATGTAGTTAAGGTTGGTTTGCTATATAAAAAAGAGGAAACCAGCTTGGTTACAAGCAGAGTATATATTTCTAAAGTGCAGAGAGATTCTCAAAGTTCAGAGTATATATTTCTAAAGTGTACTATCTTGGTCTGTGGAGTACTTAATTTCAGAAATAAAAAGATTGAAGTTGTTCAAGACAAGAAGCAGGAGAAGCTAACTCTTTCCTTTATGCATAATAGATGTATATATTAGGTTTTAGATTATAATGATATGAGATACCAGCATGTTAGGTTTATTAAAGGTAACTAGTTGTCCACTTACGTGAATTTGGTTTATTTTGACTATGTTTTTCTTATTTTTTTATTTTTTTATTGTTATATGAAGTTAAAATTTTGATATATGATTTATGAGATATATTATTCCACTTTGATCCTTTATATTTTTAAATTCAGATTTGTATTTAAAAATTAATGTTTCAAGTGAACTAATCATCACTTTATTTCTGTCTCTAATATTTATCGTTAAATTGATTTTAAATTTTGATATGTTAGTTTATGAAGAATATTGATTCATTTTTACCACTCAGATTTTTTATTAGACATATATGTTTAGAGGAATTAATTTCGCATTTTGAGTATAGCTGAAAACTACTTGAATTTTGTCATTGAATTGTCTAGGTATTTAATCATTAAATTAACTTGAAATTTGAATATGTATTTTGCATATTGATTTACTTTGACCGCTTAATTTTTTTTATAGGATATTTGTGTTTTGAGAAATTTATTTCTTATTTTATAGGGAATTGAACACTACCTTAATTATATTTTTTTATCATCTAGATAAAATTAAGATTTCCACTTCATTAACAATTGAGTTGAATTGAAAATTTTATCTTACATTCTAAATATATTGCTATTTAGTTTTATTGGTTAAATTTTTAATTAAAGACTTGTAGCTAAAATAATGTTTTCACCTAATATTTCAACTATTTAGGTTGTTAGTAACATTTAATCATATTGGGTGAAATAATTGTATGTATGGTTGTATAATTGATTTGAACACTATTTTATACTACGAACATGAATTTGGATCAAATTTGTATTCCATGAAGAATTAGTTGATGAATGTGAGATTGACCAAGGCTCTCGTGGAAAGATTCTATGATTGAAATTGGTTAGTGTATGCGTTGATGTTGAGAGTCCTACCATTGGAGGTTATCCTGATATTTTAACAACTACTAAGTTTCAAGTAAAAAACCATGAGTTATGTAGTGAAAGGAACAAAAGGTCATAGTCAATGTGCCAGTTTAAGACATAAGAGTTAACGGGCTAATAATGTGCATGACATAGTATATTACATTTGTAAAGAACTGTAGAAACTTTCATAAGTATACAACCTTTTCACGATTTTGTATTAATGTTTCATCTAGATTATTAGATTATAATTATTATATGATTATTGTTATGTGTAATAATATATTTATGCATATTTTGTGAATGATTTGTTACATGTTAGCTTATTACTGTCTATGTTTGTGTTATGGTTTATAGAGCAACAGATATAGAACATTGACTGATCCAATACAAACAAAGAGAGAAATAGAGGAATAGTGAAAAAAGAATTTCTAATCATGAGTGTTTTTATTTGAAATTAAAAATATGTATCTTCTACATCTATATTTTCTTATGGATGTTTGTAATAATGCTACAACACGTTAACTATAAAATATTAAATGTACGATAATTAGGATGTAATGATAAAATGTATTATTTTATTTTTTAAATAAACTATTTTTTAGGAGTTTATTTTCGTAAGAAATTAGTTTGACCTAGTTTATTCTTTTAAGGAGAAAAATAAAAATTAAATATAAGTTTAAGTAAACACTAATTTATACTTATCCTGATATCCAGACGATCAAACACGAAACTGGTCGATTTCTATATTGTCCCAAGAAGTGGATCATCTCACTGAAGAAAATGTGGGCCATGAGAGTGTTAACCAAGTGCAGCTCACCTGCCAAAAGTTGCAAACCCTATCTTACTCTCAATTTCATCGCACATCAGCACCACGGCCAGTACCAGACCCGTCGAAATCTTATTCTTGACACTTCCCCTTCCGAATTCGTCAAGCTTCACAGACTCACCGGCCCTGATTCTGGTATATTATCTTTTTTTTTACCCCCATTCACCATTACAATGTAATTTTTTTTTTCATTTATTCCAGTCTCATTTCCTTTATTTTTACAGGAATTGTCCAAATTAGCTTGGATAGGCTTGAAGTAAGAAATGCTATTGGGAAAGAGATGCTGCGAGGCCTGAGTCATGCTTTTGAGTTGATTAATCAGAAATCTTACGCTAATGTTGCTATAATCAGCAGTTCAGTTCCTGGGGTATTTTGTGCTGGGGCCGATTTAAAGGTTAATTGTTAAATTCCCTATTGTTCAATCTTCAAAGGAAGAAGGCTTGGGTGTTTATAATATTTGTGATTCTTTTTCCTTCTGTGGTGACTGTGATCATAAACTAAATTTTTTCAAAGCATAATTATTGGACATAGTTTGATCCATTTTGGAACGGGTTCTTGCTGTTAGTTAAGATAGTGTGGATTTAATTTACATATTATGTTATTGGAGAAAAGTCATCCTTTCCTTTAAAGGTTCTGTGTTTATTTGGCTGCAGGAGCGTAGGGCCATGAGTCAATCAGAGGCTAAGACTTTTGTGAATTCTATTCGCTCCACATTTTCATTTCTAGAGGTTAGTTGAAATCATTCATAATTTTGTTTTTGTAATTACTGGATTACATTATTGTATTTGGGTTTATTGGGCTGCATTCTAATATTTGTGTTGTGTACTTATCCACATAAGATACCAAACATGTATTGGTGTTTAATTCTATATTTCTATTCTGTTTCACATTCTTTTCTGGTATTGTTTTATCATTTGGGGGATTTGGGGAGGGGTTATTATATAGCTCAAGAGCTGACCCAACTTTCTTTTTCTTTCATTTATAGTCCGTCTTTGGGTGGTATTAAGAAATATTGGTGATGAAAAATCTCCAACTGGATTCTATCGCGTTCTTTTCCTCTGTCTGTACATCTCAGTTTTCCCATTTCAATTATACTACTCCTTGAAATCAGGATAATTTTTTTTTTTTTCTTTATTCAGGTTGTTTGTGTTCCAACTATTGCTGTTATTGAAGGAGTAGCTCTTGGTGGTGGACTTGAGTTGGCTCTTGCATGTGATATTCGAATATGTGGTAGTTTAATATGCTGTATTTATTTTTTATATTGAGTTTTATTTGTTTGGTTGCTTCTGAATGTGACGCCAGTATCAGACATTTTCTTTACTTGTTTGTTCTTTCATGGTATAGGAGAAAATGCTCTCATGGGTTTGCCAGAGACAGGACTTGCAATAATCCCTGCGTATGTTTCATACTATTTTTCTTCAGCCTTTTTCATACTGTGTCTTTGACGCCATCTATTTCTGTCATGTATCTCTTCAGTTCTGTTATCTAATAAAGTAAAAAGATTAAATCTCAAGATAGATTGTGGAGTATATTTGAAATATGTAGACAAATATGAATGTAATGGTGGATTTGAATTGTTTTTAATTTTTTGATGAATGCGTGTAGTAAGGTTAGCTTTATGATATTCTTGTCATTGTTGATACAGGGCAGGTGGATCTCAGCGATTACCTAGATTGGTTGGAAAAGCAATTGCAAAGGATATTATATTTACTGGTCGAAAGGTTGATGGCAAAGAGGCACTGTCCTTAGGTATGTTGATTAGTCACTCAGCTCCTTTTTATCTAATTAGTAAAGACATCAAAACAGAGATTTTGAGGAGGAAAATCTGGAGAATACACCGTATATGCTCATTGTTTCGGCAAACTTATATTTCACTTGAAAAGAACATTCAAGACATTACGAAGCAAAAGTCTATTTCCATTGAACTTCTATTGTTTTGGGTGTTCATAGCAAACACTTAGCCATTTCCTGTTGAACTCCAGTAAAGCAAAGAGAAAGGTTACTGTTGTGCGACTTTCTATAAAAACGAATACAAAAATTTTCACCTGAAAAATTGGTAACTTCTTAATGCTTCTTTTCAAAAATAAAGCATAAACTTTTGTTTTTTATTCCTCCACAAACAGCACGATGGTTGCCTAAAAGTTTATCTATACAGGTCTTGTTAATTACTGTGTTCCTGCTGGTGAAGCTTATTCAAAGGCACTTACAGTTGCTCGGGATATCAATCAAAAGGTATCTCCCTCAGAAATATATCATTCTGAAACTGGTATTATGATATAGCTGTGGTTTGTGACATTTAGAAATGCGTGGATCTGGCCTTTTGTGCCGTTGAATGTCCATGTATAAATAAATGGTCGTGACGATATTTCTAAATGTTGGTTTTCCATTTTGTTCTTTTGAAGAGGTTGATTTATTAAGAAAAGGATAAATAGCTCATGTTACAAGTACATTACTAAAAGATTTACTTCTTGTGCAAAAACCGCCCAAATGATTTACCGGGTGCAATTGATCCCTGTGCTCCAACTGATTTTAACAGGGTCCAGTAGCTATAAGGATGGCTAAAAAAGCTATTAATGAGGGGGTTGAGACTGATCTAACATCAGCTTTGGTCTTGGAAGAAGATTACTATGATTATGTCTTGAGTACTAAAGATCGACTAGAAGGATTGGCTGCATTTGCTGAGAAGCGGAAACCAAGGTATACCGGTGAATGATTGGAGTGTTGTTTTGCTGATTGTGTCTCTATGTTTCTAGTGAGCAACATCTGTCATTTAGATTAGTCATCTAGAGCCTGTAGTCAACTTCCTAGATGATGAAATTCCACTGCAATTTCACTGGGAACAATCTCCTCCCATTTGTGTACAGTCATTTAGTATCTAAAATCACGTACCTTAGGACAATGGCTTTGAGCTTTTGTTCTTTATACTATCGCCTCAAAGATTCAACATTTTCTTCTGGAGGTTTTCTGGCAATAAATTAATCTGTTTGGGAACTTGGAGTACAAACTTGTGGTGATTCAGAGTAAAAAGTAAATACCATTGTATAGTTAAGCAACCCTCAAGAACATGTATTTGTTTTCTCTCGTAAGACTTTGGTTAACGTTGAAATTGAAGGAGATGAAGGAGGAATATAAAAACGAAATGGAATAGAGTTACTGTCTCATTGTTAATTTCCTTTTGCGCCTAACTATATTTTTAATCGTAGTAAAATGAGTTTTGACTTTTATTTCTATAGGAAGATATTGTTTTTCATATTTGTAAAATTTGAAGCAATTTCTTTTAGTCCTTATAAAATGTATGAATTTTCATTTTAATTTTTATATTTTTCTTTTTTTTTCAAATTTTGAAATCGCTAATTTTAATTTCTAATATCCATTTTAAAACGTTGATAATAACATAATGTATATTTACCCCGATCTTACAAGTTTTTTTTTTTTTAAAGCGTTATCTGTAGGCATAATATTATAATATTAATAGGTACTAATCGGATGACTACTTAACATTTCGCTAAATAAATACACAGTTAACCATGATCATATGATATTAGAGATAAACATAATAATTTTCAAATTTATACGGATTACAAAAATAAAAAACATTTAATGATATAATTAATATTAGAAAAATTCGTTGCTCTCAACCCCGAAAGCCGGGACAATAGAGAGAGGAATGATAAACGGAATAAAACGAAATATATTTCTGTCATGGTACATTTTATTTTAAATATTCTAAACAATGAAATTTAAAATTAAATTTTTTAATCGCATTCTATTCTCTCCATCGATGTAAACTTAAGAAGAAGAAGAGGAAAGCAGTTAAGAAATAGATAAAATACAGGGAGATGTGTTAATATTTGGAAGAGAAGGGTCAATCTATAATTCGAGAAAGATACTTTTTAATTAAAAATAAAATAAAATGGTGCGATTATGAAGCAGGAGGTGTGAATATCATGGATTTTGCATTACAGATTTACGTGCTAAAACTACGCACGTTGCAGAGGCTCAATAAGGCCCACAGATTCAATCAGATATAGTAATCTGAGTTCTGAATGTTTTAAGTGTGAGTGAGAAGAAGAGAATAACGTAGCAGCAGTAGAAACTAAAAAGAAATTAGAATGGCGAACAGTTTTCTTCCTCTTGAAGCTAACCCCGACGTCATGAACAAGGCATTCTCTCTCCTCCTATTTCCTTGTCATTGAGCGAAATGTTTCAATCATGCCTTCAATTATGACCGTTTATTCATGGAACAGTTACGCATATAACAAATTTTGTTACATTTTGGATTTACAATTTTTTATTCTATTTCGCAGCGTGTAATTTAAGTGTTTTTTGTTTTTTGGACGAATTACAGTTCCTCTGGGGTCTTGGCCTTCCAATGGAGGAGGCAGAGTGCTGTGATGTTTTTGGCTTGGATGAAGAGCTTCTGGAAATGGTCCCGAAGCCAGTTCTTGCCGTGCTTTTTCTTTATCCCATTACAGCAAAGGTTAGTTTCAGCTCACGAAATATGTGAGTTTTTCTTTTACCAATTTTTATTTCTACTGTCAAGTCATTTTCATATCTTTTGATTCTGATTTTGTGAGTGTTTTATTTCCTCTTATAAGACTGAAGAAGAAAGGTTGCAACAGGAAAATGAAAAAAAGGTGAGTGCCTGAGTGGGTGTATCTATTTATGGAGTATTTTCATCTGTCTGTGACTATTCGTTTTTCCTGATTCAAAGCATTCCGCATTTAGTTTGGACTGCAAGGTATTATAAATTATAGATTGTCTTACAAGCTTAATTGGTTATTTCATTAAATATCGTCCAATAAATCTGAATTTTAGGTAGCATATATATATATATATATATATATATATATATATATATATATATATGTATGTATGTATATATATATGTATGTATGTATGTATGTATGTAGGTATGTATATATATTTATATATCATATAATTGATTTTTTAACTGCGTGTCTTTCTATGAGCATCTGCATTGAGTAGGATTTTTGTGTTGTTGTTTTGCTGTAGGATTATAGCAGTAAAGTGTACTTTATGAAGCAAACCGTGGGTAATGCTTGTGGTTTGATAGGTCTGCTTCATGCACTCGGGAACTTAACTTCCGAAGTCAAGCTTGGTGGGCTTTTAACAATCACAGCCTTTGTTTAAGTTTATAGTGCATCAGCCATTATATTTTATTCAGTTTGTGTTGTTCTTGTTGGTATCAGTTGAAGGGTCATTTTTTGACGAGTTCTTTAAATCTACTGCCAGCATGGATCCATTGCAGGTTGTTTATTTCTTCTTACCCAAAACTTTTCTCTTTATTTCTCATATTTCATAAATGCAAACAAATGACACTAATAGCCAGTTAAATATAATGCTAATTTGGGATTTTCAAACTTGCGTATTTTGCAGCGGGCTGCCTTTCTGGTGAATGACAGGGACGTGGAAGTTGCTCATTCAGTAGCAACCAGTGATGGCGATACAGTGGTATTTTATTTGTTAAATTTAAAGCAATCATATTATGTAGAAGTGAAACAGATAAGTCATGTCATGTGGTAATAATGAGAGATTTAGTTTGGTCCCGCATCCTCCAAATTTCTTTGTAATTTTCTTCTCTTATTCTTAATGACTTTCTTGTGGGCAAATGCTGGTGCAGCAGTAAGGTTACTTCCTTATGATGTGGAGGTTATGGATTCAAAATTTGGACTCTATCCTTTAACTTTGCTCCCCAAACCCCAGTATTGGGAAGTTTAATGTAGTGGGCCATATTTTTTTCATCCCGATGAAGTTCTTCATTGATAGATAAAAGAAGTAAAAGTTATATAAGTCAAAGGGAAACATTTTTATTGTATGTGTGAAGAAATGCTTAAATTATCTTTCCATGCAATTTTGTGTGTGGATGGAACAAAAGGAATGGAAACTGTATCCTGAACAGCAAGACCCATCAATATGAAGTGTTTAATACTAATAGCTCTTGCGTTGGATGATTTTGGAATTTGTACTGAGGTTTTAGGAGATATAACTCTCAGAATGCTGTCATACCATGAGGCAAAACCTGGATACCCTCTCTGTCTTATAACAACATAATTGTTTTTTTCTAACTGTTTCCTTGCTTGTCTTACAACGTTTTTTCTTATAATGCAGGCATCAGATAATGAAGACCCTCATTTCATCTGCTTTGCCTGTGTGGATGGTAATTTCTTTATATAGATAACTGAGTAATATTTTTTGTCTGTGTTGTCTTCATAAAAAGAGCAAAACAATATACCAAGATGTGACTGTATCAACAACACCACTATAGTGTAACAAAACTGCAAAGAGCAAAGAACTCATTACCTAGAAAGGACGATGAGAAAGACGTAGAGGTGGGTATCAGGAGAGGCTCAAGGCCCAAGATAACTAGTTCCAAGTTGAAGGATTACTATTGGCTGAGGGAATAATACACCAGGCCGTTAGGGAGAGAGAAGAGGGTGGACGTGTTGGAATCTTCTCTCTCGGCAATTTCTGTTTTCCTTTCTGTTCTTCTGCTATATTGTTCTTCTGTTGTATTTTTTTGTCTGTGTTGTGTTCATAAAAAGAGCAAAACAATATACCAAGATGTGATGGTATCAACAACACCACGATAGTAGGCAAACTAAATGTCTAAATCATAAACCAGCTATATTTAAAGGCTATAACTAAACTATCCATGATCTTATTCATGTCTAGTTGAATTTGTTCTCCTTTCGTAGTTGCAAAAAATTCATTTGATTAATTTCTCGGCAATTGTATGATATGCAGGTCAACTGTACGACCTTGATGGAAGAAAGTCAGGACCAATATCTCATGGTGTATCATCACCAAGTACTTTGTTGAGGGTAAATTTCTTTCGATATCAGGACTACTTTTATTGATGCTTAAAAACATGTATTTAGCGAAAGGAACTGATTTAGTTTGCAAATTCTAGTAACTCTGTTGTTTCTTTGAATTTTAAATGATGGATGAAGAAACAAGCAAATTATAGGTAAGTTGGCTTTGGCATTTGGAGCACCCACCTCTTGTGAGAAAATTTACAGATAGCTAGATTTAAATTTGAGTTTGTAAAGTTAGTAAACAAAGAGGCTTCGGAAAGAAATCCTATTTGCTATTCTGAGAATACCTATTTTACACGAAATAGGCTAAAGCTATGCTGATTATACATAGGAGTTTGTTTTTAAAGTTGCAATCATCAATCAGGATACAATTCAGAAATTACCATAAACATACATTTACAGCTACTGGCATTTAGTGCCACCTCCTATGATGTCCAAGATCCTCTGCAACATTGCCCCTCAACCTGGTGAATAGATGTTAATCATTCCTAGCTTACCAAATACGAATTCAAACCTAAATGTTGACAGGCTTTGGTAAGTCCTCATGCATCATGGTGTCCTGTTGAAATATGGAAGAAAATGATAGTCCGATACCCCATAAAAAAAATTTAACATCTGATATGATTGCTATCAATTTTGACATGCTTGTTTGATCATGCTAGCAGGCTTGCGAACCATGCTTGTTGCTGATTCACTGTTACTACATAGCTTCATAGACCTTTTCAACAGAATTTTAGGTCTTGTAGGGCCTCTCAATCCAAATCAATGGTCATAAACATTTTATGATATCCACAAACGTAGCATCCATACTTCTCCCTGTCACAATGGAGATTGTATTTTGCTTATCCTTGTAACAAGGTTTCCCCATGCCTTTGTGCTTGTTCTATAGCCTATTGCCAGTTGTTTACTAACATCAGTTGATCTAGGTCTAGCCCAATTAGAATTTGCAAACCCTTCAATAATTCATTTGACTAGAGTTCCCATGGGATATTTCAATATATAGTTGCTGCCTGTAGATGCCTTTCAGTTGGAGAATGCACAAACTAACTGTATGCAGTAGATAATGTTGGGCTTTGTAATTGTCTAATATATCAAGTTCCCTACAACTTTCAGCTCTATCCCCAATCTACTAGGCATTCAACCTTTGGATTTTCCTACTAATTTCTCTCTACTCTCTAAATGATTAATGGCTAGCCAGTTTTTGTAGTCCCTTTTTGGACAAGTCAAGGACATATTTCTTGAGTATAGCAAGCAGATGATATAGGAGTACAAGGACCCAGTGGTTCATTAGAATGTATTACAGCCTCTCCATAATATTTATCTGGAACATTAAGGAATGGGATACTCTAAAAGGTGTTCGTTCTTGCTTTCTGTACCCACGTTTTGTAGAAGGGTGTAGATGCAAGAACTTTGGTGAAGAAGAATTTTCTAGCTCATGTCAAAAAGGTCTTGTGACAATGACCACATTGTAGTAGTGCCCGCCATCGATTTTCATTCCCTATTTTTTTCTATTTGACTTGTTTCGAGTACTAACTGCTAACTATTAAACAGAAGTTGGAGAAGTTGTATCTAGTCTAGCAGGGAAGATTAGATATAACCCATTTTCTTCTCTCTTGTAACATCCACAAAATGGAAGGAACAAAAAGTAGAAGGAACTGTGACGAATTTATAGGTTGGTGGGTAGGGGAGAAAAATGAAAAAGGAAAAAATTGTGTAAAAGGATAAATACTCTAAATAAAAAAGTGATGTATTGTGATATAAATAAGGGTATTAGTTTCGTTTACATTTCAAGCTCTCATTCTTCCCTTTTCTGCCAAAGTGGGAAAGAACCGCTTTTTAATGTGTAGACCATATAAAATTTGTAACATCACCAAACAAAAAATACTCCTAAATTTCTTTCCTTGTATCATTTCTTCCCTTTTTATGTTAAAACAATTAGATGCATGGGGAAAAGTTTTTTTTCCTAGTAAGTAACCTTTGATTTTGTGTATGACCCTATTTCGGTCTTGCGAGAAATTGAACATATGCTCTTTTTCCATAAATTGGAAAGCCAGATTTTTTTGTTTGTGTGATGTCATTTAATTTTGTAGAATAAACTCATCAACTCTTGGTGACTATAGCGTACACATTCACATCAATCCTAGTTTATTGAATGGTAACCTAATTATAATGCAAAACAAGCATCTGATGATAACCTAAGTAACATAATGAGCAGAAAGATTGAATTAAGCGAAACCCTTTTTAAAATGCAAATGGGAGGTCAATCTTATAAGGCAGATAGGTGAATGAGTTTGGCTCTAGAGGAGATTACTTGAACTCACCATTAGTGGGTGATGGTAAAAAGGCTAGAAGCTTGCCAAATGATTAGGGTTGTGCAAAATAGATGAAGGGATAAACCAAACTGAACTGTTATAGAATTGAATTAAATTGTGAAGACAATTTGGCCAAATTAAACGAAACCTCGTGATGGCAAAGGCGAACTGAATTTAACCATTTAACAATTCAAACAAATGGAATTGCTTTGAATTGACTGAACTGTTTGAACTATCCGCAGTGGACATCTTATTTTGAAGCATGTATTTCACTGTTTTTCAATTTTATAAGTTATAGTTTAATTCAATTCAAGCAGCTCAGTTTAAGGGCATTCTGGTTTTAAAGACTATATTAGAAAACTGAATTCAACTATTTTGAATGAATAGTTCAGGTTTCTTAACACAGTTTGGCACGAGTTCTGTTTTTCTTAACAACTCTAATGATGATAATACCATAGAACGTGTAGAGAAGGTGGATCATCTAAAAGTGGGACATCTTTGGTTGGAGAAAGTTAACAAAGATAGGAGGAAGTGTGATATGAGTCTCCTTATACTAGCTCGAAAAGAGTTTTAAGAATTTGACTTTTTTGTCTTTTAGTATTTAAGAATGTTGATGAAACTCGAGGATGCTCTTCGCTGTATATGAATTTAATCCAATAGGATTATATAAGTGTGAAAGTTTGCATCCAAGGAAAGAACATGAACATAGAACAAGATAAGTACAAACTATGGAGATGGAATGAAGAAGCCAATTCGGCATTGAAAAGAATGGAAAAGGAAAACTTATAGATTGATGGGGTTGTCAAACCACCTAGAGAAGATGCAAGATAAATGATGATGGTGTTGTTACTTGATCCAAGGATGCAAGACTCAAATAAGAAGATAACTTTCTCTCTTTTAAAGAACTCCAAAAGCTCTCAATTGATTCATTATTCAGAAATTATTTACAAAGATAAGTGATGGCTATTTATAGCTTTTTTTTATTACAAAATTCTAAGCTAAATGTAACTCAAATGTACCTTGAAATCAAATGCAAATTCTAAATCTAATATCCTAATGTGTTGGCCAAAATTTAACACAGCAACGGAGGGGAAATTTAATTTTCAAAATTCAAAAGATGAGGTCTATGTTTGAGTCACACTTGCCGTGCCTAGTCTTTTCCTTGAATTATCTTTCCCTCTTGGCCAAGAAGTTGGGGGCTACGATTGGGGTTGGTTGACTTCAAATTGTTCTCCGCTTCTTTGTCTTCCAATGGTCAAAGCCCCTAGCCTTATTGGGCTCAATAGACACATATACAAAAGTTAATATTTACACCCATTTTACAAATAAAAGAAAACACAGTGAAAGTAAATTCTATTCTATAAACATGATGTTCTTGGGCTCAGGCGATAATCTTCGAGGTAAGTCAACAATCTCTGGAGATCGGGCTTTTGGCTGATTCAGCGGAAAGGGGCCAAGCTCTAAAAGATACCAGAAGGGAGATCCACAAAAAAAAAAAAAATTTGATGTTTAAGTCAGTAAAAGGGTATAAATTGTATAAGTGTATAAAGTATTTAGTACTACCATTGTCCTTTTTCCTGTTGTAGAGTAATTAGAGCCGTTAAAATGGGTTACAACCCGCGAGTCAACACGGCCCGTCACGGGTTCGGGCCGGGTTGGGTTTGAAAAATATAACCCACTTATATGCGGGTCAGATTTTAACCCGGCTCATGCGGGTTGAACTCGTGGTGAGTCGGGTTGGCCCACCAACCCACCTACCTAATTTTATTTTTTTAATTTATTATTTTATTTATGAAACCCTAAAAAATAAAATATTTTCTTCACTCAATGTGTATACCAAAAAAGTAACATCTGCTCTCACAAATCACTCTCACGCTCTCATTTGACGGTGCTCTCATTTGACGGTGCTCTCACCCTCTATTCACTGAAATTCTTCAAGGAGCAGTAAAACACCCTTCCTTTTTTCTTCTCTTTTCTCCACATTTCACTCCTCTTTCTTTTTTTTTTTCAAAAACCCTATAATGACAAAAATAGGGGTTTGCGAATTCGTTTTTTTTCTGGGGGATTTGAAGAGATGGAATGATTTTTTCATGTTCTGACATGCTTGTATCAGATTTTGTTCATTTTATTTAAACAATTTGAGTATACATTATTTGAACAAGTTCTTTTTTATATCTTTGAATTTGGGAAATTATGTTACAGATTAAACTATTAATTTTTTGTTGATGTTGTTGAGTACTGGTTCTCTTTTTTTTTTTACTAATATTTTTTTATTGATTTTCGGAATTGTTCTGACATTAGGAAAATCTTTATTAATGAATTTGGAGACAACAAGAACAAGAGTAAAGGGTTACAACAAGAACAAAAAATGATGAATATAAAAAACTTATTTATATGTTTTTTGTGTTTGTTTTTTAATGACATTTGGATTATATTGTACTTTTTATTATTATTTTAAATTGTTTTTAACATAATTTTTTGGGAGTGAAAATTGTTTAAATTTAAATTATAGAAAGTTTGCATTTTTTTTTTATTTTAAAAAAAATATAATTAAATGGACTAGTGAGTCAAGCCGTTTATCCACCAACCCGTGGTGGGTCGGGCCAGGTTTAAGTTTTTCTAGCTCGCTAATAAATGAGCCGGGTTGGATTGACTTACTAAGTGACCAACCCGTGGTGGGCCGGGCCGGGTTGAACCAGATTACCCATTTTGACAGCTCTAAGAGTAATGTATAGGATTCAATAGACCTATCAGTTATGTTAATAATTGATATATGATAATAAGATGATGAGATAATAACACTATAACAGAAAGATATTAATAATTGATTATATTAACCGAACTTGGCTCGGGCCGAGGCAATCCAAACTTTATGTTTGAAAGTAAGCCTCTTTATTTAAAAATGGCTTTGGGCCTTGACTGATTTGAGCTGAGAATATACTCAAGCATTTTATTTATTTAAAACTAATTAAGATCTTCCTCATTAATGTACTCCTCAAAGTGTTAAGGCAATTGAGATAGACTCAATCAGATGACGTGGAAGCTCATAAAGGAACACACTCAGACCAGATAACTGCAAACTGATAAAGGGTTGAGGAGTAACATTTATAACCCATTCAAGCCCAAATATAGTCAAAGAACAACTCACGTGAGAGTGATATAAGAGTTTATCAAGCCTTGGATCAAGGTTATGTATCAAGTATGTTAACAAATAACTAAAAGGGGACTGGGTGGACTGACCAGTAGGAAAGTAAAATAGAAGTATTTTTTGTCTATAACAGAATAAAGCATCTTGTTGATAAGATACAAGTAGTACGAACAGCACATCACCTACAAAACGGTCAGGAACTCCAGGTTGGTGTTGTATCATTCGTTCTCTTAAAAATGTAAGTTCCCTCACTAATTCCTTGCGTTGATACCATGTCAAGAGAAGAGAGAAACAAGATAATGATGGAATCCATGTGTTTGAAATACACAGCCAAGATTATTGTGTGTAGTATTAAAATAAGGATTTACTAGTATCCTAATTCCCAGTATATGATAATGTAAACAATTAGTTAGTCGTAATAATCTTTTTTACATTCTTTTTATTAGTGTGTATGTCGGCTATATACACAACTACTACTGGATGTCGATCAACCGGCTGCCTATGGAATACAGTTACGTAACCACAGTAATTTGGATATTTGTTTAGTAGAAAATCTGGTGTTCCATGCCATGGCAAAGAACATAGAGCTCCAGTATCATTTCATTATAGAAAAGTTCCCGTACTTGCGACAAGGCCAATTTTAAAATATATTATAGAAAGACTTTGGTTCAGAGGCTTTGGTATTCGAAAACTTTAGAAACAACTATGTGTGACAAGGTCCATAGTGAGGCAGAATAACCAAGGGGGAATGGTAAGAATGTCATTTTTTCTTCCTAGCAATGCCAATAGCTGCCAGTCTGCTGCCATGTTTCTCAAAGCGGTGGGATACACTTTATTTATCTGTACCATTGTCATGTATTAATTGAGAAAGAATTGTCTTATAGAGAAGTTTTTTGTGCAGTTAGAGCCCAGACTAGTAGCTTGTGAATGTTATTTCTGGCACCTATTTATACTGTGGCAAACACTATGAATATAGGATTTGGGTGTTTTTACTATAATGAGTACATTTGGGAGGGCTGAAACCCATTTTCAACTCTTGGAGATCGTAGTTATTTGATCATGTCTGAAGCTACTGGGTTTACTATCTTTCATCTTACATGCTTCTTTCTCTACTACACTATTTTTAGTTAGTAATATGTGTATATAAATTTACGACAGGATGTAGCTAAAGTGATCCAGAGCATGATCCAGAAAAATCCAGATTCCCTCAACTTCAGTGTCATTGCAATATCAAAGAAATCCGGGGATGGACATTAAGGTAGTTAATTTGGGTGAAGCAGCTCTTGATGATATCTGCTTTATAATCTTCAGTCATATGCAGTTTTATTCACTTTGACTTTATTTACGTTTTTTTATTTTCATTCGGAGGCCTATCAAGTTGAGCATCTTTCGTTTCAAATAGATGATGCAGTGCGAGTAAATTTGATCTTAAAAAACTAACTTTGACCTTGAAGCTGTGTTTTTACTGGCGTTTCGATTTTTCAGTTTTTTTTTTTCTTCTTAAAATAAGCGTAATGGCAGTGACAAAAATGTTGAGACCAAATTTTAAAATAGGATTGCTTAACAAATTGTTGTTCCCGCCCTAAAAAAGAATCGGTGGATCAACCTGCACCATTTAACAAGAGGCTTTTTCTTCTAGTGCATCTATATTATCACTTTCTGTACTTCGTTACATTCGAATATATTAAATAAGTTTTTAGATTACACATTTGAGAGTCATTCTAGAAAAATTAAAAATTATAACCGGATACTGAATAAGTGATGACGAAAATGATTCTAAGTTTTCATATGTTTTTTGGAAATGTTTTCTAAAATATACTTAAAAGTTCTTGGACTACACAATTCTGAAAAAATATTTTTCAAAGATCTTGAAATTCCATCCTAACAAATTAATTGTGAGTTTGGAAATATGGTGTGAATGGGTCAAATTATATCCATTTACTCAAGAAAATGCTGAAGTTATATTTGTTAGTTTAATTTGTTTAAATGCATTAATAATGAGTAGCCAAACTCGGTATAAATTAATTAGATTTAATTATGTTTTAAGTCTTTAATAAATTTGGAAACATTTAATTGAGTTTTTAATAATTTTTTCTAGTATTAATAAATTTATATTTTTTCAATTGAGTCTTCCTTAAATGTTTCAGTTACATGTGATTGTTAACTTGTGAACGGTTATTTTATTATATTAAAATTTTATAAATTATAGTTTTATAATTTATGAGCTTATAATTTTAACATTCTAAAATTTATAAGTTTGAAGTTTACAATTTAACAATTTATAATTATAATTTCATAAATGGTTAAATTATAACATGTTATGTACTTGTGATACCTTTATTTACACACTTTTTAAGAAAAGTTCTGGGAAGGTCACTCATCCTTAAATGATTCTCTTCTTATGGGTTAGGATATCGAAAAATAAATGCATTTTGTTGATATGAGTAGCAAAATCAATTCCTTTAAGCTATCATTCAATTGTATAGTCTCCTATACAGTCTCTAGA
Organism: Vigna radiata var. radiata; assembly: GCF_000741045.1. Taxonomy (NCBI): domain Eukaryota; kingdom Viridiplantae; phylum Streptophyta; class Magnoliopsida; order Fabales; family Fabaceae; genus Vigna; species Vigna radiata. Next base: position 30,447,865 of record NC_028357.1, read on the forward strand.
TCCCGATTCTTACATGTGCCCCTTTCACTGGAAACATTTAAATGAGTTTTTAATAATTTTTTCTAGTATGTTAAATATTTAATAAATTTATAATTTTTTCAATTGAGTCTTCCTTAAATGTTTCTGTTACATAATGTGATTGTTAACTTGTGAACGGTTATTTTATTATATTAAAATTTTATAAATTATAATTTTATAATTTATGAGCTTATAATTTTAACATTCTAAAATTTATAAGTTTGAAGTTTATAATTTAACAATTTATAATTATAATTTCATAAATGGTTAAATTATAAACATATAAAGTTATAACAGGTTATATACTTGTGATACCTTTATTCGCACACTTTTTAAGAAAAGTTTCTGGAAGGTTACTCATCCCTAAATTACTCAGTTCTTATGGGTTAGGCTACCGAAAAACAAATGCATTTTGTTGATATGAGTAGCCAAATCAATTCCTTTAAGTTATCCTTCAATTGTATAGTCTCCTATACAGTCTCTAGATCCCTTTCATTCTGGTGTATGTTCGATTCTTCCATGTGCCCCTTTCACTGGAAGTCTGCCAGGAGCCGCTCCTTGTTTGTGCCTCTTGCACCGGTGATCATTTTATGCCCTCGTCAATGCCCGGGTGTCACAGTGAGTTGGGTAGGTGGCTCACCAACCCACATAGTTTAATTTAATTATTTATTATTTTGTGTTTCAATATTATTAGTTAACATTTTTTTTATTGTATTGTAAATGTGAATAAAGAAAAAGATGTTTCAAGAGAGAAAAATATTATAAATTTATCCATTCAAGACTCTAATTTTATAAATGGATAAATGACAGAAATATTATCAATATTATAAACTTATTTACTCGCTTTTTGGGTTTGCTTTACATTTGAATTAATTTTTTTATTTTGAATTGTCTTTGGAGTTTAACATCATTTTAGAGTGAAATTAATTAAATTTGAATTACAAAAAAATTGTATCTTTTTATTTAAAAAAAAAAAACTTGTAATTAAGCGAGCTAGTGAGCCAACCCGTTTAATCCACCAACCCGTGATGGGCCGGGTCGGGTTCAATTTTTTTCATTTAGCTGATAAATGAGACAGGTTGGGTTGGGTTGGCTCATTAAATGACCAACCCGTAGTGGGCTGGGTTGAGTGAACCATTTTGACAATATTACCTTAACCTCATTCATAATCCTTAATAACATTTCATAAACATATTAAACATGTCATATTGTACTAATTAATACCTAAGATAAACCATAAAAACCAAAAGATGAAACAACAAAGAGAGAAAACCAAAGACATTGGTGTCGAGCGACACATCCTTGCTGCTAAGCACCATTTTTCGCACAAACCTTGCACCTAAGCGCCACCTTTACAGCTAAGCGCCAAACTTCTCAGCTTTCTGGCATTTAGGCTCTGCTAATTACCACTGAGCGCCACTCGAGAAGAGTAAAAACCTCTAATTTGGCCTTGGTTGCTCCCCATACTTATCTAAATAGTTGAAAAGCCATCATAAATACCGTAAATGATTTAAAAACTAGTTTATAACTCAAATTAGATACACTAAACCAACTTGACTACTCCAAATTACCTAAACTGACTTCTACACTTTCTAATATATAAATTAACAACTTATGGGCCTAAACTAGTTAGAAATGACCCAACAACTGACCTCAAACCCTTTACTTCAACACAACCTTACTACATTAAAATTTAACTAGTTAAAACCACTAAAATGAACCAAAAACCATACAAAAGTATACCATATTAACTACCACCAATTTCTACATCAGATTTCTCATATCTGAAAGCTTAAACAAGTTTTAAATGACCCTAGAACAGACTCAAAAACTTAGTCTCACCCATTCAACCTTTACTTCAAAATCTCACATATCAACATCACATTTTTAGACCAAAAACTACCTATAACTCCATCTAATTTCCACTTCTCAACATCACCTTAATTGTATACCTTTAAGCAACACCACAATAGGACTTAATGACTAATGAAGTCTAAAATAACATCATCCAAGGAATCAAGCATCAAATAGCTAATTACACTCATTGAAATCACAATTAACATTAGAACAAGTAGTCCAATTTCAACTAAGTCAACATAACATACTAACAACCATAAATCATACATATCAAATATAATAGGTTAAAACCATTTAGGCGTCCCTATTTTCGTAAGGTATTCCCAATTTGGTCTCGTTCTTTTAAACCTTCCCAATTGAGTCCTTATAAGTGCTAATTTCAAACAAATTAGCCCCTGCCGTTAAAAATCGTTAACGATGTTAAAATTGTGCAGAGGTGGGTAGATGACGTGGTTAAAATTCTCCTTTTGAGGTGTTAAAATTGTGCAGAGGTGTTCAAATTGTTCCCATTCTCCTCTGCACAATTTTAACACCTCTGCACAATTTTAACACTTCAAAAGAGAATTTTAACCACGTCATCTACTCATCTCTGCACAATTTTAACACCGTTAACAATTTTTAACGGCAGGGGCTAATTTGTTTCAAATTAACACTTATAAGGACTCAATTGGGAAGGTTTAAAAGAAGGGGACCAAATTGGGAATACCTTACGAAAATAGGGACGTCTAAATGGTTTTAACCATAAAAATATAATCAAAGAAAGATCCCTAGCTTCCCTTACCTGATCGAAAAAACTACCAAAACTCTATCCAGCGCAATATCCTTGTCTTAGCTCACGAAACTCTAAAAACGCTTACAAATCACAAAATCATGATCAAAGTTAGTACTTAGGACTACTGATTGACAAAGAGCTACAAAAAGAGAGTAGAAGACACATGTGAGAGATTCTAGTTGCATGTGTCTTAAACTAATAATTAAAGAAAAAAGAACAAAAACTTATTTACTATAGCACGAAAAACCGATCTATAGATAATGGAGAATTCATCACCGTTATCTCCTAGACACTTATTGATCATCAAATAGATGAATCAGGAGTCAAAAATCTAAGAGAGAAGGAAAAAGAACTTAGAAAACGAGTTTTTAAAAAGAATACGAGTGTTTTAAATAATGAAACGTGTTCTATATTGAATTATTTTAACACTAAAATACGTTATTCATTATTTTAAAACACCTATTAAATCTAATACTTTATTTTTTATTTTATATGTTCTTACCATCTCTCCCATATATATATATATATATATATATATATATATATATATATATATATATATATATATATATATATATATATATAATTCACGTAATTACTATAGAAGTTAAATATTTTAAATATTTATGAAATTGTTTCTGTTTAATCAATTTTACACACCACTCATTTGCTCTCTTCCGGACAATACAATGTAATGTACGTTTATAATTCATAAATGGACAATGATATTTTAACACCATTTTTTGACACTATTTTGACACTGCATACGTGTCAAGATGTGATTGGATGATTTCAAATTAAAAAAGTTGAGGCAGTGTCAAAATCGTCCAACCACATTTTGACACGTGTGCAGTGTCAAAATGGTATCAAAAAATAGTGTTAAAATTTTATTTTCCTCCATAAATAGTCACCCAACTAGACACAGACAAAATTAATCCGGGTAGGGAATTTATTATTTATTTGAGGGTGATATTAAGTTGGTATCAATATTTTTATTCAATTTTTCAAACCATTTTATTAGTTGGTTCAAGTCAAGTGATAGATGATAAAAACATTACAAATCTTTTTTTTTTAAATTTCTGTATTTATTATTTATTTACGCAAGGTTCTTTCATGGTTATCGCATAAAAAACTAATTTTATATCAATGCGTCATAAAGATATTTCTTGATTTTTAATGAATAATTAATTATTTTGATTACTATATAGTTTTAAATAATCATCACCTATCACATTATGTTTCTCATTAATTTTTGCCCTAAATATGATTAAAAGAAAAATCCGTCATAAAACACGAATAAATTAAGACACTTAGGAAAAAAAAATACAAAATGTTAAACTATAACGCAAAGCAAAAAGAACAAATGTTTCCTACACCCCCATTGTTTAGATTAGTATCTAGACCCTGTAGTCAACTTCCTAGATAGTGAAATTTCTCTGCAATTTGACATTGAAGGAGATGAAAAGGAAGGGGAAGAATGAAATAAAATGGAACAGAGTTTCTCATTGTTCATTTATTGATAATTGGAAGCCAAGGGTTACGCAAAGATACTTTTTAATAAAACAAAAAACTAAAAGAAAAAAGAAGAAGAAAAGAGGTGCGATTAAGAAGCAGGAGGTGTGAATATAATGGATTTTATGTTACAGATTTACTTGCTAAAACTGCGCACTTAGCAAAGGCCCAATAAGGCCCACAAATTCAATGATATATAGTAATCTCAGTTCTGAATGTTTAAGAGTGAGTCAGAAGAAGAGAATAACATAACAGCAGGAGAAACTAGAAAGAAATTAGAATGGCCACCTTAGACGAACGCCCATCTGCGAAAAGGTGGCTTCCTCTTGAAGCTAACCCAGATGTCATGAACCAGGCATTCTCTCTCATCCTATTTCCTTCTCATTGAGCGAAATGTTTCAATCGTGCCTTCGATTATGATCGTTTGTTCATGGAACAGTTACGCGTATAACTAATTTTGCCAAACAATTTCTCGCTTTCATTTTGGATTTACAATTTTATACTCTATTTGGTAGCGTACATAATTTAAGTGTTTTCTTTGATGAATTACAGTTCCTCTGGGGTCTTGGCCTTCCAATGGAAGAGGCAGAGTGCTGTGATGTTTTTGGCTTGGATGACGAGCTTCTGGAAATGGTTCCGAAGCCAGTTCTTGCTGTGCTTTTTCTTTATCCCATTACCGCAAAGGTTAGTTTCAACTCACGAAACATGTGAGTTTTTCTTTTTCCAATTTTTGTTTCTACTGTCAAGTCATTTTCATATCTGTTGCTTCTGATTTTGTGAGTTTTTTTTTTATTTCCTCTTATAAGACTGAAGAAGAAAGGTTGCAACAGGAAAATGAAAAAAAGGTGAGTGCCCGAGTGGATATGTCTATTTATGGAGTCTTTTCATCTGTCTGTGACTATTCGTTTTCCTTGATTCAAAGCATTCCGCATTTTGTTTGGACTGTAGGGTATTATTAATTATAGATCGTCTTTCAAACTTAATTGGTTATTTTATTAAATAGTGTCCAATAAATCTTAATGTCAGGTAGCATATATCATATAATTGACTTTTTAACTGCGTGTCTATCTATGAAGCACCTGCATTGAGTAGAGTTTTTTTGTTGTTGTTCTGCTGTAGGATTATAGCAGTAAAGTGTACTTTATGAAGCAAACCGTGGGTAATGCTTGTGGTACGATAGGTCTGCTTCATGCACTTGGGAACATAACTTCCGAAGTCAAGCTTGGTAGGCTTTTAACAATCACAGCCTCGGTTTAAGTTTATAGTGTATCAACCATTATATCTAATTAGTTTGTGCTGCTCTTGTTGTTATCAGTTGAGGGGTCCTTTTTTGACAAGTTCTTTAAATCTACTGCCAGCATGGATCCATTGCAGGTATTTTATTTCTTCCAACCCAAAACTTATCTGTGTTTCTCATTTCATAAATGCAAACAAATGACACTAATAGCCAATTAAATATAATGCTAATTTGGTATTTCTAACTTCCGTGCAGCGGGCTGCCTTTCTCGAGAATGACAGGGAGATGGAAGTTGCTCATTCAGTAGCAGCCACTGCTGGCGACACAGTGGTACTTTATTTGTTAAATTTAAAGCAACAATAATTGGGGCGTTATGATGTGATGTAGAGGTGAAACAGATAACTGGTGTAGTAATAATGAGAGATTCAGTTTGGCCTTTTTATATTCTAGTTATTTGATGTTGTCATTATTCTTTGGCAATGATAAATTGATACCAAAGTAGGGACTTTTACATAACACAGTTTTAATTTGTAGGTTTTTTTATAATGACTAGTCTTGGGAATCAGATTTATTATCTTGAAAATCTTAGTTGTTTGTTATTATCATTATTCTTTCAATATGATAAACTGATATTTCAGCAGGGACTTTTATTTAACATCCTTTTTTAGGTTCTTCTGTGATGAGTAGTCGTAGACATTAGATTTGGGCTTTTACACTAGAGATTTGAACAAATGTTGAATTTAAGTTGTTATATACAAAGATGTTTCTTTGAAAACTAGTCAAACAAATTATGAGAAGGTACCAACCCATCGTAGCCAAACCCTGCTTCCTACTTGGATTTTCCTTCATTTAAGTTCTATGAATTACACACAGGGATTTAGCTTTATGAGCCAAAAAAGGGAGCTAAGACATTTCTTTTTACAGCAATGTGCATTATATGCCAATATTTGATGCACTTGATTAAAGAGTAATAATCCTATTTTTAAGAGGATTTACTTGGTCTAGTTGGTTATTGAGATAGAATTAGGCAATTGGCTTCTATTTGGTGTGAGTAACATGGTTTTTTTAAAGGAATTTTGTTAGCAGATACTTGGTGGGATTGGATGCTTTGCAACTTCTGATTCTTTTTTGTATTTTATTTTTCACTTTTCCATTATGGTTCCGTATCCTCCAATTTTTATTCGTAATTTTCTCCTCGTATTCTTAATGGCTTTCTTGTGGGAAAATGCTGGTGCAACAGTAAGGTTGCTTCCTTATGATGTGGAGGTTACAGGTACAAATCTTGGAAACTATCCTTTACGTTGTGTGCTCCCTAAACGCATTGTGGGCCATATTTTTCCATCCTAATTAAATTCTTCATTGATATATAAAAAAGTGAAAATTATATAGGTCAAGGGGAAGCATTTTTATTGTATATGTGAAAAAATGGTTAAATCATCTTTGGATGCAATTTAGTGTGCGGATGGAACAAAATGAATGGAAAATATATCTGAACTGCTAGACCCATCAATATGAAATGCTTAATACTAATAGCACCTGGGTTGGATGATTTTGCAATTATCACCGAGGGTTTTAGAAGATATAACTATCAGAATGATGTCATACCGTGAGGCAAAACCTGGATAGTATTGTAAATATAGATAACAACCCTCTCCACCTTGCAACAACAAAATTGTTTCTTTCTAACTGTTTCCTTTCTTGTCTTACAACGATTTTACATTACAATGCAGGCATCAGATAATGTGGACACTCATTTCATCGCCTTTGCCTGTGTGGATGGTAATTTTATATGTTGATAACTGATTAACTTTTTTTGTCTGTGTTATGTTCATAAAAAGAAAAATTTTATCAACAACACCACTATAGTAGGCAAAGTAAATGTCTAAATCGTAAACCAGCTATATTAAAAGCTATGTATGATCTATGTATGATCCTATTCATGTCCAGTTGAATTTGTTGTTCTCCTTTTGCAGTTGCAAAATATTCATGTGATTAATTTCTCAGCAATTGTATGATATGCAGGTCAACTGTATGAGCTTGATGGAAGAAAGTCAGGACCAATATCTCATGGTGTATCATCACCAAGTACTTTGTTGAGGGTAAATTTCCTGTCAGGGCTATATTTCTATTGATTCTTAAAAACATGTATTTATCTAAAGGATCTGTTTTAGTTTGCAAATCCTAGTAAATCTGTTGTCACTTTTGAATTTTAAATGATGGATGAAGAAACAAACACAAATGTGTAAGTGATTCTGGCATTGGGGCACCCAAATCTTAGGAGAAAATTTACAGATAGCTAGTGACTTAAATTTGAGTTTGTAAAGTTAGTTAACAAAGAGGCTTCAGAAAGAAATTGTATTTGCTATTCTGTGAATACATAATTTACATGAAATAGGCTAAAGCTTCCCTAACTATAGATAGGTGATTACTTTTAAAGTAGCAATCATCAATCAGGATACAATTCAGAAATTAGCATAAACATACAAAATTTACAGCTACTGGCATTAAGCACCACCTCCTATGATGACCAAGAGCCTCTCCAACATTCAACCTCAACCTGTTGAATAGATATTAATCATTTCTAGCTTACCATATATGAATTCAAACCCAAATGTTGAAAGGCTTTCTAAGTCCTCATGCATCATGGTTCCATGATATAGAAGATATTGATAGTTTGATAACCCATAAAAACAATTTCATATCTGATATGATTCCTATTAACTATGACATGCTTGTTTGATCATTCTGGACAGGCTTGTGAACCTTGCTTGTTACTGATTTCACTGCTACTTCATAGCTTCATAGACCTTTTCTAGAGTGTTAGATCATGTAGAGCCTCTCAATACAAATTAATGGCCATAAGCATTTTATGATTTCCACAAACTTAGCATCCGTACTTCTCCCTGCCACAAAGGAGATTGTATTTTGCTTATCCATGTAACAAGGTTTCTCCATACCTTTGTGCTTATGCTATAACCTTCTTCCCAGTTGTGGACTTACTAACATCAGTTGATCTTGCTCATTTAGATTTTGCAAACCCTTCGATAATTCCTTTGCCTGAAGTTCCCATGGGATATTTCAATTTACAGTTGGCTGCCTCTAGATGCCTGTCAGTTGGACAATGCTTATACTAACTGTATGCTGTAGATGATATCGGGCCTTATAAGTGTCTAATATATCAAGTTCCTTACAACCTTCAGCTCTATCCCCGGTCTACTAGACATTCATCTTTGGATTTTTGCTACCAATTTCTCTCTACTCTTTAAATGTGTTATGGCTGGCGACTTTTTTTAGTCCCTTTTTTTACAAGTCAAGGACATATTTCTTGAGTATGGCAAGCAGCTGATATAGGAGTACAAAGATCCAGCGGTTCATTAGAGTTTATTAATGAGAACTGTCGTAAGACAGCTTCTCTTCATAACTTTTATCTGGAACATTAATGAATGGGATACCTCTAAAAGGTGTCCATTCTTGCTTTCTGTAACCACACTTTGTTGAAGGGTGTAGATGCAAGAGTTTTGGTGAAGAAGAATTCTCTAGCTTCCCATGTCAAAAATTTCTTGTGACAATAGTCTCATTGTAGTAGTGCCTTCCATCGATTCCATTTTCTATTTCATCGCACTTCAACTCTGATTTTTGAAATCACACCAAAATTGTGCATGACAAAGAAGACGTATAAAAAAAACTGAAATCGTATTTGCCATGGTCGACTTTAGTTCAAAAGTAAAATAAGTCGTATTTGTCATGCAATTTAGAAACAAATTGCGATTTCTTTTCGAAATTACACTAGAATGGGAAAAAACAGTCTATTTGTGTGCGAGAGAGGGTTTGAGATATCATTTTTGTCTTTGTATTTTACTTTCTATCACTAAATGGAAATTTCGTTCAACTTAATTGCTTGCCCTCTCACGTCAAATCCTACAAAAACCCATTATAAGTATCCTTGGTATATATTTTTTTCTCATAGTTCTCCACCTTCATCAGCTTGTATATAGCCTTTTTCTTTGTGCCCCATGTAGTAAAATTTGGGAGGGCTGAAACCCATTTTCAACCCTTGGAGTTCCTTGTTATTTGATCATGTCTGAGGCTACTGGGTTTACTATCTTTCATCTTGCATGCTTCTTTCTCTGCTGAACTATTTTTAGTTAGTAATATGTGTAGATAAATTTACGACAGGATGCAGCTAAAGTGATCCAGAGCATGATCCAGAAAAATCCAGATTCCCTCAACTTCAATGTCATTGCAATATCAAAGAAATCCGGGGATGGACATTAAGGTAGTTTAATTTGGGTGAAGCAGCTCTTGATGTTATCTACTTTATAATCTTCGATCATCTGCAGCTTTATTCACTTTGAATTTATTTACGTTATTTTATTTTCATTCAGAGGCCTATCAAGTTAAGAATCCTTCGTTTCAAATAGATGATGCAGTAAGTTGATCTTAAAAATCAAACTTTGACCTTGAAGCTGTGTTTTTACTGGCGTTTTTCTATTTTTCAGTTTTCTTCTTAAAATAAGCGTAATGGCAGTGACAAAAACGTTGAGACCAAATTTTAAAATAGGATGGCTTAACAAATTGTTGTTCCCGCCCTAAAAAAGAATCGGTGGATCAACCTGCACCATTTAAGAGGCTTTTTCTTTTAGTACATCTATATTATCACTTTCTGCACCTTATATTAAAAGAAGTTTTTCTAATACACACTTGAAAATTATTCTTTGAAGTTTTAATATGTTTTTTGGAAATATTTTCTGAAATATTAAAAAGGTTCCCGAACTACACAACTCATCCTAACAAATTAATAGAGTTTGGAAATACGGTGTGAATGTGTCAAATTATGTCCAATTACTCAAGAAAACGCTGAAGATATGTTTGTTAGTTTAATTTTTTTTAAAATTCATTAATAATGATCTCGTAAATATTGGTTGATATCCTCTTATCACCCAATTTTTTGTTAAATAGAACACATTACTCTACTCTGGTCTATCTCCCATTTCTGTTATCGTTGTTGTTTGCTTACTAATTGAATACAAAAGTGATACAATTTTGTCATAAATTTGAAAAATGGTCGAATGCCTTAGAAATTAATGTCAGCGTTTTGGTGTGATACGGACTATTGATTTTTCCCTCTCTTTTTGCAATGTGCTTTTAGGATTTTTCTTTCTGCACCTCCATACTTTCCTTTGTTGTAATCAAAATATAAAAAACATTATTGTATGAGCTTCACACCCATCAAAATATAAAAAACATCAAAGTAGCCGCCATGCCGTAGCAGTTATATTATATATATAATATGAAGCTGCTCTGACTGTGTGTGTACATGTTATGTAATGCTGTGTTGCAATTATTGAAAAGCTTGTTTTCCTGAGTCAGCTTTCTCTCATTTGACTTTTTATAAAAGAAAATTGTAGGTTGAAAACTGATACCAGAAAAGTGAATGTCAAAGTTTGAAAGTCTAAGGTTGAGGATAAGGTGCGACATCTGCGTAAGGTCTTGCATACTGTGTCGTAGGAGAGAACACGTGCGGTGCCTTTCCTCATCTTCTCATTATTTTACAACACTGCAATGTGAAGTCACTACAGCTTATTCAAAATTTATTTTCTATTTCAATATTATTGGTCTTCGTTTTCACGTCACGTGTGTTAGTGAGAGCTCAGAATTCATCTTTGAATTGAATTCTGAAACGCCCTCAATTATTGTTTTAAATATAATAATTTGAACATCATAAAATATTACCTTAAATAGCTTTTCATAAGAGAATCCACCTGGAAGTGTTTCTCATGTTTAAGTGACTTAGAAATTCAAAGATTTATTCATTCATCACAAATATATATACTGTATCAGTGACTCTTATTTTTAAAAACAAAAATAAACACAATAACAAAATACAACAATTTTCTGTAGAGAATAAAATACATTAGTTTTTAACATATACATTTACGAAAATTTTAACTTTAATTAATTTTGAAAAATTTACACTTGTAAATAATTTCTTAAAGCATAAGTTGCTTAATTTATTCATAAATTGCTAAGCATTTTCTTTCTTTTTCCTTTATGAGTCTCTCTGATAATCTTGATATGATGTATGTTTTAACGTTATTAAGATGCCCAATAATCCTAACGTTATTAGGATCCTCAATAACGATAGCAATGGGATTGAAGGATTCAATGGTTTTCACAAAAACAAAAATGTTGTGTTGGGTGGAGGAGGATGACATTGTCACTAGAACAAAAGTTCAAGGTTTATTCTATGTGATGCCGACAACCAGAAGAAACGGGAAAGGCACGCACAAGAGAAGGAGAGATTGTGTTTTTATTCGTTGTTCTTTTCATATTATATTTATTGACAAATTTTTTCGTTTGATAATATATTTTTCATTTATCGTTAAATTTATTAACAGATTTTTCTTTTAATAATACATTTTTATTTACTGACAAATTTTTTCATTAATAATACATCTTTTATTTGTCGATTGAATTTTTAATAAGTAATAACTTTTTTAATAAAATTCGTTGATAATAAAAATTTAAACATCCATTCATAAAAATAATTGATAATTAAAATTTATTAATAAATTTATTTCTGTTGATAAATTTTGTCGATAAAATCACTATAATATAATTATTTAAAAATAAATATATTTTAATTCGTATAATGATTTTTAATTTAGTTAATATAGTGACTAATTCAAAATTTAATTATTATTAAATATATTTTTTTAATGTAAAGATGTTGTTTTTTCTTAAGGAATGCGAATATTTTAAATTATTTATTGAAATCTTCCTAATCACGTCTCATATAGTAATAAGTAAATTAAAAAAAAAATTGAGAAATAGTTTTCCACGTAACGTACCAATTAAATTTATTTGTTTTTGCAATATATAAATCTATTTTCCTTAAAGATGTTTACTGAAACAATAACTATATATCATATCTAGGGATGACAGAAAAATCCGTACCCGCGGGTATCCGTGGGTAAAATCCGCTACGGGTATTTAGTACCCGCGGATATTTAGTACCTGCGGGTAGCGGGTAACGGGTATTTTAATATCCGTTTGTTAACGGATCGGGTTCGGGTATCACCCTATCCGTACCTGCGGATACCCGTTACCCGTTTAAAAACCAAAATTCTAATTTTACCCCTATTTATTTTATGAAATTAAAAAATAAATTAAAATATATGTTTTAAATTTGGCTGACAGTGGTGTGCAGAGGGAAGTGAAAAGTCCTAGTGGTATGTAGAGGGAAGTGAAAAGTCCTAGTGGTGTGTAGAGGTAAGTGAAAAGTCCCTTCTTCTTTCTTTTTCTCTCTCATACTTCCTTTCCTTCTTCTTTATTTTTCTCTCTCACACGACACCTCCTTCCCTTCTTCTTTCTTCTTCTCTCTTCTCTCTCAAACTTGCTTTCCTTTCTTCTTTCCCCACCTACCAATAACAAGAATCACACACTGCAAAGACCTCACGGTACTGCTGTCATTGTTTGCAGCTTCTTCTTCCACCATTCACGACTCTACCCGCGGCCAACGGTGAAGCCAACCAGCAGGAGGTGATCCCGACGGTGAAGCCAACCAGTAGTAGCAGGATCATCCCGTTCGCAGAGCTTGAGAGGCTGAACCACACCGTGAGCGACGACGAGAGACAGATCTGGAATTTTTGGGTGCAGATCTGAGATTCTTAAGTATAAATCTGAGATGTTTTGATGCAGATCTGAAATATTTTGGTGTAGATCTGAGTTTGAAGTGAAGATCTAGGGTTTATAAATTTTGAAAAAGAAAGAAAAATAGAGTTTGGGTCAGAATTTCTGTTAACGGGTATCCAACGGATATCCGCGGGTTGGAAAAAATCCGCGGGTTTTTTTTATGCGGATACCCGGCGGGTAGGGGGCGGGTAGCGGGTACACTTTTGTACATGCGGGTCGGGTTCGGGTATCATACTATCCGGCCCGAACCCGACCCGTTTCCATCCTTAATCATATCAATCTTCATAGAGCAAAAACTGATAATTTTTTTAAAAAGGAAAATAAAATATTGATTAGATGATATGCAAGTTCAAGATAAATATAACTTTAAGTTATTAAAGAGTTGTGGCTTATGATGAAAGAGGACATCATTGTTAAATTTAGAAAGGATTGAGCCAGAAAATTGTGTTCCCTCTTGCTGGAGAACTTTCATATATATACAAATAATTACAATCTGTCAAGCTGATTTTCAGCCCACTAAATAAGCTAAAATATCATATACATTTATTACATTTAATCATCCTATTTAAGAGAATAACCGTTGCATATCATTTCCATTCATTGACATCCCCCCTCAAATTGATGCTGGTGAATCTACATGCATCAATTTGCCAAGTAGAAAATTGTGACGTTGGCGTGGCAATGATTTAGTGAAAATGTCAGCTATTTGAACAACTGTGGAGACATGTGGTAGAGTGATGACCCTACGATCATATGCTTCTCGGATAGAATGACAGTCGACCTCAATGTGTTTCATCCGTTCATGGTAAACTGGATTTGCTGCAATCTGTATGGCACCGGTGTTATCAGCATGTAGTGGAGTGGGTTGTGCTTGAGAAACTCCAAGCTCTGTAAGAAGACCACGTAGTCATGTTATTTCAGAACAAGCAGCAGACATTGCACGATATTCTGCTTCAGTGGACGACTTGGAGACTGAGTCTTATTTCTTACATTTCCATGAAATAGGAGCATTCCCTAGGAACATACACCANCCAGTAGTTGANCTCCTAGTGTCTGGACAACCAGCCCAATCAGCATCACTATAAGCTTGGAGTTGAAGAGATGAATTACCAGGAAAGAATAAACCACGACCTGAGGTGCCAAGGAGATATTTAATGATACGCTNTACTNCTGAAAAATGGAAGTGCCTTGGAGATTGCATGAACTTACTAACANTGTGTACAGCATAAGAAATATCAGNGNGANTGATAGTNACATAGNTGAGACTACCAACTAGTTTCNNATATTGAGTGGGATCGTCAAGAAGCTCTCCTTCATGTCGCCTATATTTAACATTAACTTCCATTGGAGTGTCAACAGGGGTAGCATTGGTGAGTCCCGCTAGCTGGACCAAATCTTGAATACATTTAAGCTGATTTACAAAAATACCTTCAGGATGGTAATGCACCTATAAACCCAAGAAATAATTGAGATGACCTAACTCTTTCATGTGAAAAGTTGAATTCAACATTTGTTTNNTTCTAGAAATAGCATCTTGATCAGAACCAGTGACCACAATGTCATCCACATAAACAAGAAGTACGACGATCCCTTTAGGAGTCCGTTGAAGGAAGAGTAATGGATCATACTGACTTTGATTGAAAGAAAAACCAAGAAGANTGGAGCGAAACTTTTCAAACCATACTCTTGGGGCCTGCTTCAAGCCATATAAAGATCGTTTCAATTTGCAAACAGTATTCGGGGAGAGAGTCGACATACCACCAAGAAGTGTGATGTAAACTTACTCCTTAAGATCACCATGGAGGAATACATTTTTTTACATCCATTTGATGTAATGGCCAAGATTTGGATGCAGCAAGAGCAAGGATAGTTCACACAATGGTCATCTTTGCAACTGGAGCAAAAGTCTCGTCATAGTCAAGGCCATACTCTTGCTTATTTCCAAGCACAACCAGTCGCGCCTTGTACCGGTCTATGGAGTCATCCGAATGCAGCTTTATGGAGAACACAAACTTGTTGCCTAAAGGTTTAACAGATGGAGGACATGGCACTATATCCCATGTCTGATTTTCTTCCAAGGCGAGAAGTTCACTTTCAATAGCTTTTTTCCAACATTCATTTGCATTGCCTGTTTATAAGAAGAAGGAATAGGAATAAATGATAATGTTGCTGTCATGGAACATATATACCTTTCTTGGGGCTTACCAATGCGTGAAATGCGTCGTAAAGGAGCTAGTTCTGGTTCTGGAGCTTGTACTGGATCAGCATCCAAGGAAGTATCTTGAAGGGACCCATGGGATTGACCTGTAGAAGAATTAGAAAACAATGGCAAAACAGAAATTGGGGAAGAGAACGAGTCATGATGGTTTGCAAAAAAATATACACTTTCTAGAAAAATGACATTTCTAGAGACTCGAATTCGATAAAGGTTAGGATCATAACATAGAAAGCCCTTTTGATGAGGAGAATAGCTGAGAAAAGCACAGTCCACAGATTGTGCAGTGAGCTTGGTGCGCTCGTGTGGAGGAAGATAGACATAACATGTACAACCGAAGATACGAAGAGTGGAGTAATCGGGTGGGTGACCAAATAATCGAGTGAAAGGAGATTCATTATTTATGGAAGGAGATGGTAATCTGTTTATAAGATGAACAACAGTGGAAAGGGCTTCACACCAAAATCGTGATGGCACATATGACTCTAGTAAAAGAGTGCGGACAACATCTAGCAAATGGTGATTTTTCCGTTCAGCCACCCCGTTTTGTTGAGGGGTTGATAGGCATGATCTTTGAGATAAAATGCCATTGGATTGTAAGAATTCATGAAATAAGTGTGATGTGTATTCCCCCCCCCCCC
>NC_028357.1:30470839-30503768 GCF_000741045.1 Vigna radiata var. radiata
CCACATTATCAAAGCGAAGAATCTTGATTTTGGAGGAGAATTGGGCCTGGACATAAGCATTAAAGAATTTGAAAGTGGGAAAGACTTTATCTTTTGAGCGCAAAAAATAGACCCAAGTCAAAACGACTATAATCATCAATAAAAGTTACAAAATATTTGTAATTAGCATGAGACGTAATTGGTGCCACTCCCCAAACATCACTATGGATGATATCGAATGGTTGTGTTTCAGTCGACTGATGTGTTGGAAAAGGTAGAATTTTACTTTTGCCAAGCTTACAAGGAATGCAATCAAAATGAATATTATTAAGAGATGGAATGTGTTTATTTCCAAGAAAACTAGATTTGAACATGTCATGGAAAACATTTGAGTTGGGATGCCCAAGGCGCTTATGCCACACTTGGTGATCAACCACAACAGAATTACAAGAGACGAAAGGCAAAGAAAGACTTGGAGACAATGAGAAATGGATGGGAAAAAGGCGTCCAACTTTAGGCCCATTCACGATTATCTTCCCCGAGTGTTGATCCTGCACAAAACAACCAGACTGTGAAAATTGAACTCGGCAATCATTGTCGACTAATTGACCGACAGAAATAAGATTACTGATGAGACCAGGAGCAACAAAGACATTTGATAGGAATGGAGAAATATCACCANTTTCTGTTATAGGCAATTGATTTCCACCAGCAGTATGTATTGTCAGATTCCNCGAATAGTTTTTTATATTAGTAAGGAATTGAGCATTGTTGGTCATGTGGTTGGAANCCCCAGAATCAAAGTACCATGGGGAAGAGGAGTTACCTGATAATCCCAAAGCAGAAAAAGCTGAAATTATCATTTGTTGAACCATTTCAGGGGTCAAAGTTGGAGCATCAGTAGTAGCATTTGGATGGACAGGTGCGGGATTGGCAGAACTGTTGGGAATAAAAGAAACAGTCGTGGTTGTAGAAGTTGTTGCAGGTCGTCGTGGTGGTCTTATTGGGCATTCCTTAATAATATGACCATCCTTTTTACAATAGTTGCAGAATTTTTTCGGACAGGTTGAAGCATAATGGCCAAATCGCTTGCAACTAAAGCATTGAATAGTACTCATGTCATGGCGTCGTGACTTCCCTTGTGCCACGTATGCGACTGGAACAGTAGACAATCTCTGGTCTTCATTGATGGACTGTGTAAGAAGACGTTGTTCTTCACGTAACAACTCATCAAGACATGCATCCAATGATGGGACAGGATCTCTATGCATGAGTTTGGACCGGATACCTTCAAAGTCAGATCGCAATTTCAGAAGAAATTGGTCACGTTTAGTAATCTCATGAATTGTTTGTACGGAACTGAGACCTTCGGAAGGCAAGTTTGCATAAACTATATCAGTTTATTCAGCCCAAAGGTTCATGAATTGAGAGTAAAAATCAGAGATGGAGAGACTATCCTGTTTAAAATTAGCGATGTTGTGCTCAAGTTGGAATTGACGAGCTGCATTATTTTGACTATAAATTTTCTTCAGGTAAGACCACATTGTGCTTGCAGTCTTGTAAGGACGAAGATTAAGGACAATGTTCGAATCCACGGAACTTAGGATCCAGGCCATGAGTTGAGCATCTTTGACGGCCCACTTAGCATGAGTGACCTTATCTTTTCCTTTGTCAGGAGCGGGAGTGCTGCCATCAACATGACCCCACAAATCTTTTCCGGTGACAAAATCTCGAATTGGAATGCCCAAGCGGAGTAGTTTTTTTCGGTAAGGCGAACGAACAAGACATCATATTTTTCGGAAGCCATAGAGCTAGGAAAAACAGAGACGGGAAGATTCGAGAATCAAAAGTTCGAAAGTCGAAAGTCGAGAGTCGAGAGTCGAGAGTCGAGAACACGAGACTGAAAAAAAAAACGCAAACTAGGTTTGGGAATCGTAACCTAGACTGATACCATGTTAAATTTAGAAAGGATTGAGCCAGAAAACTGTATTACCTCTTACTGGAGAACTTTCATATATATACAAATAATTAAAATCTGTCAAGCTGATTTTCAGCCCACTAAATAAGCTAAAATATCATATACATTTATTACATTTAATTATCCTAATTAAGAGAATAACCGTTGCATATCTTTTCCATTCATTGACAATCATAACCTTTATGGAAGAATTTCATATGAATGGAAGAAGATGTAACTTAAATTTCCTTAATTCCAAAGGAAGACAATCCTCAAAGTTTAAGATAGTTCAAACTTATATCCTTCAAAAGATACCTCTATAGATATGTTGCTTTATTATTATGATGGTGAATAATATGGTAAATGAAGCTAGAAGATGAAAAATGGAGTGCTTAGTTTTCAAGGTGCACTATGAAAAATTATATGGGTTGGACGTTTATGAAATATAGAATGTATAAAGTCGTATTACATTTCGACTATACTTTATAAAAGGGGTGTTACTCCCTGCACCTCCCTGATTGCTCCCTCCACCTCCCCCTTTCCTCTTTTACCCTTCATTCTATTTTTTTGTTTCTTATTTTTAGGATTAAAAGAATTATTTCCTCCACTACCAAATACTATCTACACCTCCTCATCCCTCTTTTATGTTTCACTAAATTTTAAATGAATGTAAATATGTATTGATTCTTAAACGGATATTGATGTTTGTTGAAGGAGAAACGGATGTTGACATCGTAAACGGATATCCACGTTCGTTCAAAGAAAATGTACGTTGACATCCATTTAAAGTTAAAGAAAGTTTGTATCTTACTTGAAGAGGGAAGGGAAGAGTAAACAAGATTCCCAAAGCCACGAACAAAGGCAATGGCCTCTAAACACCCAAAGATTTTGAAAATGCAAGTGTCGTCAAATCTCAACGAATCACAAAACCATACAACTCATCGGAGAGGACCGACGCCAACCTTGCACTATGCAATGAGATGCCATGGATTTTGATAGTTTAGTTATTTTCCCGACCATGCCATTCCGTATTTAAAATCATATAAGGTATGAATCTATCTATCTATATTGTATCTGGGGTCGCCAATTCAGATGCCCATCTCCCTTCTGTAGTTGTTTGCTAGGGTTCCACATCCAAGAGGACGGGGTAGTGGTTGTGGTGTTAGGATTTAGTTGAGGTTGTTTTTTTTGGGGTGTTGGGATTGTGATAATTTTTGGATCTGGGTCATGGAGACTAGGCCAATCTCTGCAGCCATGGTAATGTCACTCACTGATATTTAAGATAAAAGTGAAAGGGGGTGAAGGGGTGCAAGGATATTTAGGATTTTAAAAAGGCTAAATAAAATGAAATGATAAAAATTAAATTAATGAGGATATCTTTGGAATTAAAAAAATAATGGAGAGATGTAGGGAGTATTTGGGGAGGTGGAGGGAGTAACTCCCTTATAAAAGTCTACCACAAATTTTGGATGAGATCGTTAACACCTTTTTATTTAGAGTGATGGGACCCTCATTCCATAAAATAATTATTTTTAAAAGTATCATCACAGATTTCAAAGGTTGTCAAAATTGAAAGTTAATTTAATTAAAAATAATTGTCAGTAGATTCTAAATGTTTTAATATTATTTCAAGATTGTCTGTCTCCACCATTAGCTCTCTCCACCTTTCCATTCTTGTTTTACTTCTCATTTCACTTTCTTATTTCTGATTTACTTTTCAGTATAATTTTATTTTTAGAGTTAATATTTTTTATCTTCTATCCATTTTAATCCCATGAATACAATAGTCTGGTTTATGTTTAACTAACAACCATTAGTTATTGACAGTTATGTTGTTTTTTTTCTCTTCGATCTCATCATCCAAACAACACAACCATTTTAATGGTGGATTCATGTTTATATGTTTCATTTTGTTATGTGTCTCTCTCTTTGTTTTTTATGCTTCTTAATATGGTAGAGGATAGTTAATTTTATAAAAAGGTTGAAACATTTATATAATCATTTAAATAAAAAAATTAAAATATTGAAATTTTAAAACATTAATGCTTTGTTCGTTTGATAAGATTTAAGGGAGATGATTTGGGAGAGATCATTTGAATGGATTTGAGTAGATTTGAGGGTTTTTTTGTTGTTTTTTTGAGTGGATTTGTGGGTTATTGAGAGTGGATTTGAGGGTAAAGTTTGTGAGAATTAGTGTAAGATTTGATTGATGTGACAAATTTAAAAAATTAGTTTAATTAATAGAAATTAAAGATTACCAAAATATCCTTAATTATTAAAATAATATAAAATTATGTTTGTTAGTGGTATATTTAATTTTAAAATTGTTTATAGTAAAAAATTAACATTGATTATTAAAATTATTTTTAATACTGTACAAAAAATTTATTTTAGTAAAATAAATTTATTTATAAAGTTTGAAAATATAGATAAATTCTAATCTTGAGTTAAAGTTTAGGATTGAAAATATATATTTTATTTATAAACTATTTTTTATTAAAAATATACATTTTATCCTACAATATACAACTGTGTATTCCTTTTGTTGAAATACAAATTACTTAAAAAGAACTTTTTAACTAATTGTTTAACAAGAACATCTGTCCATGAGCTGGAACTGTTTTGCATCAGATATTTTCCCAACAACACAACACAAGTAATTTCCATGTGTTCACACATGACATATCCTAATCAAATTGTCTACCTTCAAATGTTCTAAAATCAAAGAATACTTTCTCAACATGTTTTAAATGGAATATAACTATAAGATAAAGAAAAATTTGAAAAATAATAATTAAGAAACCGCTTTCATGAATGAGAAAAAAAAATTAATTTTCCCATCTAAATTATATTGCAATCATAATTACAATGATAAATATAAGATAAAATTTTAAAATAAAACAAAAATATTTTCTACTTTTATTTTGATAAACCCCTGAAATCATCCTAGCAAGAAGAAAGAAAGGAAATTGAATAAAGGCAACGAACACACACTGTACGGCGCAGTCATAGATTCCGACTTCCCGAACAAAGCGCTGACGAGCATGCGTTTTTCCGACCTGAGTTCGCCCCTTTCCGACCCCGTTCTCCAAGCCCTATCATAAGTACTTTCCATGTGTCCACAAAGTTTAGCTCAGAAGGTGCGTCGAGGTGCTTCTGTTTGGGAAGATCTTGTCCGGCAAGACCAGATCGGGGACGCGGCTAGAAACTTGGTCAAAACGTTGTCCTTCCTTATACAACCAATATGGACCCTAATTCCACCTTCACTCCCAACCCCAAGAAGCGATCCCAATGCGACTTAAACGACACCTCGCCGTGTTGCCCTCTCTCACCAAAAGACCTCGCCGTGCTGCTCTAGAAGATGTTGACACTGCTACCTCTTCCACCGCACCACCGCAGCAGCGCCGTCTCTGGGTCAAGGACCGTTCCAAGGACTGGTGGGAGCGCTGCAACCGACCGGACATCCCGGAGAACGAATTCCTGTCGTTGCTTCCGAATGAGCAAGGCCACCTTCGACACCATCTGCCAGCATTTCGACTATGCCGTCACCAAAAATAAACACCCATGTGTATTTAAACGCGTATTTCCTCACGAGGGTAAAAGCGAGATTTCAAGATAAATCACCTCAAATCTTCACATCTTAGCGGGTGATCGAAAAAGTAAGAATCTCACAAATCCTTCCAAATCCCCGCTCACAAATATGAGAAAACGAACACGATACTTTGCATAAATCCACGCTCTCATTTGCTTGTAAACAATACAATCAATGAAAACGAACACAGTCTAAGAGAGGAATTTGATTATTTAAATTTAGAAAATTTTAAATTATAATTAAATAGTAAGAATTTTGAACTTTTTAAATTTTTTTAATTAATTCATGTATACATTTTTCATTTTTTTTATTCCGTTATTGAGATACAAGTACTTTAACACATTTTACTAACAATAATGAATATTTCTCTCATGTTAACAATGAATTGTGGTTAATTTCGAGATTTATTTTGCAATCATTTTTTTTACCAACATTAATGATATATGTTTCCATTGATGTCATTTAGAATTTTTTATCAATGTTAACAAAATTATTTTTTATGATGTTAGTCATAAAATATTCATTTTTTTATGATGTTAATCATAAAATATTCATTACGTTTTGAACCATTGTATCGCTGAATGATCACCGCAAACATCCCCGCACTATCGCATCACGAAAAGCCACACCACAGCACACAAAACCAAACGAATTTGGAGACAATAATATGAAGAAGAACCAAACTGATATGGAGAAGAGAAGTAGGAGTTGGGAGATGAAAAGAAACAGATTTTGTGAGAGTTGAAGGGGGTGGGAATCTGAAAAGAGAGAAAGTGAGATTTGGGAGAGTGGGGGATGGGACTGTGCGAGTAAAAATAGGTGAATGAAAATGAATGAGTAAAAATAGATAAGAATTTAGGGTTTCAAAATAAAGTAAATAAATAGGATTAAACATAAAAAAATATATTTTTGTAATTAAAAAAAATTGTAGAGAGTTGAAAAAGTGAAGAGAGAAGGGGTAGTGATGGAGGAAGGAACACCCTTAAATTTTTATCAAATTTTTACGTGTTGGAGTTAAGTCTCATTGTTACTTACTTCTTTGGTGATCTTTTCCGTAATTAAGAATACTTCTAAAAAATCTAAACATGAGTCTAAATTGATAAAAATATAAAAATTAAATATCATATAAAATTGAAAAACCACAAATTTATTTTTTTAATGTTTTAGATCTTATTATTATTTTTCCTCGTCAAAATATCTATCTGAAAGATTATTCATGTAATAAATCTCTATAACATAAATATATATAGATATATAATTGGTTCATAGTCTAAGATAGTGCTTTCACCTTAAACTATGTTTTGAATTTTAGTCTGTTTTGTTTGGTCGTTGTTGTGAATGAAAGCTTTTTTGAGTTGATAGGTACTGCCTTTTGTAAGGGATAACTACATCACCAACTTCAATAAAGAGAACTGGAAATAAGAGATGATGTTTTTCAAAAAGCTTGTGGAGTGAATTGGTTATGTAAAGCATACAGTGTAATTTTTTATCCTCTTTGGAGTCACTTATATACAGTGCTTCATTCTATGTAAAGTATATCGTCTCATGTATTTGGTCATAAATCATAAATCAATGCAAAATCATAATAATGTAGACAACTTTTTCCTTTGCAGTGAGCATTTGGTCAAACCTTCTTCAGAAATTGTAAATAAAAATAAATATTTATGATTTAAAATATTCTTAGACACTTGTCAGCTTTGGTTCATCAGACAATGGATTAATGAGTGCCTATCATTTTTCTTTTAAAAAAATCAATTATTGTAATTCGTAACTGTGAAGGCGTTGGGGCTGCGGGGCACCATGTTTCCCTTAAAAAAAAAACACATAAATCTTATTTGTTTCTTTTCTCATTACCATTTTATCGTTATATGAACTGTCATATGTTCTGCAAAATATTAAAAGAATTTATTTTGTTATAACTGAAGAATCTTAATTATTATGAGTAGCATCTATCTTTCATTCAAAGCAAGAGCGACATTAAAATAAAATAAAAAATTGTGACCCATTTTCATTAGATAGAAAATTCCAAGAATTGCTTGCTTTTTTATCTTCAAGTTGTTACATAAACCGAATTTCTTAATAACTTTTTATAGTACCAAAATAGTTAGAAGAAGGCATTTCAAAAGCAGAAACTCTTTGATATGTATGGATTATTTTGGAAGAGTTTGTATGTTTCACTCTCATTTCTATATATATTTTTATTTGAGTTATTGAGTTTACATTAGTTGTTCAAAATGAAAAGAATTAGAAAAAGTTGTTTATGATGTGAATAATTAATGTGGAATTGAAATGCGAATTTGGAAAAGAAATTGAATAATAATAAGTGTGGTGTCAGTCACAAGTCATAATTTGTCCTCTCTATTCCAACACCTTTTATTAGGGGCATTCAATTTTTGTAAGGTACCAACAAAGTCTTTTTGGCATAGAAATTTTGGGTTTCTAGAAAGTTTATTTTCAAAAACATTTATGAAAATTAAGCCATTCATAATGATAATTTTTAACAAATAAATAAGAAATTTGGTATTCACATTGCTAAATCACATAATCTCACCTCTCCTTCATTATCTTCTAAATTCTATATTTTTTAAAGCTTCCAAAATTGGGTTGGATGATGAGTGGGGTAAGTGCAATACAAGCACCTCAATAATTACAATTCTATTTAATAAATCAACGCACCATCACCCTACAATTTCTCTCAGCTCGCCAATAATTCTTCGCCACGTATGCACTCTGCCACTTGACTCCCCACTTGCCCAGACTCCCCCACTTTCTTCTTCTTCGCCGGACCCGCCCCACTTTCCGGCGATGAAGACCGCTTCGAACTCACCCTCACCGGCTCGGGTTCGCCTGAGTTAACTCTCAACGGAAAATTCAGCAACGCCCTCGACCCCCGCATACGGTACGCGGCACGGTCGTAGGCTAACGCCGCATCCTCCGCGGTCTCAAACGTTCCCAGCCAAACCCGCGCCCCGTTTTTCGCCGGGTCCCGGATCTCGGCCGCGAACTTCCCCCACGGCCGCTGTCTTACGCCGCGGTAGTGCTTCCCCTTCGCCGGAGAAGCCTGCTTCTCCTGCTTCACCACCGCTGTCAAAGGAGGCGAACTCGTCACAGTTGGCAACACGTCCGGTTCCAGCTTCACCGTGAAATCCGTAGGAAAACCCGACAACACGGTATCGGGTGACCCGGCCTCCAGAGATGGGACCCACCCCACGTTAACGGCGTCACGGAGCACGCCGTAGAGCACCATGTCTTCGGAATCATCCTCCTTTAACGGAAGGTCACCCCAATTGTCGCTCAAACAGGAATACAATAGACTGACACCGGATGCCCGACCCGATGCACATGCGGGGATTCCGAGTATTGATTCGGAATCGCCGAGCAAGTGGCGGCGAATCGAATAGAGTGCCAAATCTGATTCGTATGTACTGTGTCCGTACATCTCCGGTTTGTGATGTTCCTATTATAGTGGCGTGTGAAATTTGCAAAAGATTTAAGATAGTGAGGGAAATAAAGGATTTTGGATATTTTTGAAGAGGGTATTGAATATTCGAACTTATAAGAATTGGAATTGGTGGGTATTTATAGGATTGTAGGTTCATGCACTTGGGATTTTCTGATTTATCGTTTGAATTTTTTTATATTTTATTATTTATTTTTTTGTGGATGGAGATTTCATCATCCACTTAGCTTCGCTGAAGGTTCGCATGTGTAAAGTGTAAACGGCAAGGAATTAGTGCGCATTTTCCTCACGTGCTTGATTTCAAACCATTTTTCTTACAACAAGTCTTATGATATTAATAACCAAGGACTAAATTAAATCCAGAAAATCCTTATACTATATTGCGTCAAGTCTTTGTTCTTGCTCTGTAATAAAGAATATAATGAAATTTCAAATTGTAAAATGACAGCGGAAATATAATGTAAAGTATATTATATAAATATCTTAGATGTATATCCTTTCTCTTTTATATTTATTTATTAATAATAATCACTTTGTGTCAATGTGTGGTGACGTCATTTAGCTTACAGGTGCAGACAACTTGCTTGGTTTTTGTCTTCTCTGATGTCACCTTTCCAAGCTGCATAATCGCCGATTATTTTTCTCATACGGCTATATTATATCCCTATTTATTAATTCCCCCTTTACAACCAGGCCTTTATCTTATTCTTATTTACTTCTTTAGCAAATAAATTTTAAATTGGGATTTTTTATATTCGGAGACTTTTGGTTAAGTTCTAACTTTCTTTCTGAATTCATAAGTTATTTTTCTATCTCTTTATCTTTTCCTTTTTATTTTTTTTCCTTTTTTCATTTTTGTTATTTTCTTTTCCTTTTGCTTTTTTTTATTTTATTTTTGTTTATGTCTTTTAATATTTGTAATGAGGTATATTAAATGGAACTAGATTGTTTACATTCTTTTGTTTGAATATATAAGAAGAATTCAAATAAGAACGTATAAGTAAAATTTGAGTAAAAACAATGTAACGTATCTAGATTATATTAAAAAAAATAAAGGATAAAGAAAATTTATTTTGATTTGAACAAAATATGGAGATAGACTATCTTAACTTAAATCTAGCGGGATCCTTTGTAAATACAATGAAATTCATTTATCTTATTATTTAAAATTAAAATTAGACACCAAAATAATTAACTACTTAACTAATTTAAAACTATTTAGATCACTTGTTGGTAATCTATGACACAGAACAATGTGTAAAATCGAAAATGCACCGTAAGCCTGCTTGGTCGAGCTCCTATGGAGGCAGAGCTCCTTAGCACCGACCACTCTAGGCCAATAGTTCCAAGATCGATGACCTTCTAGGCCGATTGACCTATA
This sequence comes from Vigna radiata var. radiata, assembly GCF_000741045.1. Lineage (NCBI taxonomy): Eukaryota > Viridiplantae > Streptophyta > Magnoliopsida > Fabales > Fabaceae > Vigna > Vigna radiata. The sequence continues at coordinate 30,481,209 of NC_028357.1, forward strand.
GTTAGGGAAGCTAAACAATGCCAAGTTGAAGGCCTGGACAAGGCTAAGTTATTGATGCATGAATGAAGCCAAACTTTCAAAAATTGATCATAATTTAAAATGGCTTCGGGCCTTGCATGTCTTTTATAAGGAAAGACACATGTTTTCGCTTTGGAAAAATAGGTAAAAGTTTGTTTGTAAGTGGAGATCTTTGCAACACCTACTACACCACCTGGTTTTTTCTACCATTCACACCACCTAGTTTTGTATGCCACCAACACTAGGTAGTTTTGTCTACCATCGAGGTTGATGACTCGAGTGGTCCAATTATTGAAGTTAAGAGGCGGAGATGTTAAGATAGGAGAAAATCATGTGGTAGAGGCCAAACAGTCAACATGTTGAAGTCGAAAAAGGCTAAGATGGAGGTCAATTATCAAGGCTTAACGACTGAAGTTATAGAAAGTCAACAGGTTGAGACCGAAGGTGGTCATACAATTGATGTTGAACAAAGCTAAGAATTTGAGATCAGAGGTGACCATGTGACTGAGGCTAAACAAAGCTAAGAGCTTGGACTGAGCAAAGCCAATATGTGAAGGCCAACCAAGGCTTAATCAAAGCCACCGTGGTACTTGCAAAAATTCGATGGTAGAGTAGGTGACTCAGTGAAAAAGCATTAGTTGTTATGATGCATGTATGCATGTATGTTATGTGTCAATTCGTCTAAAAGCAATACCTTAACCCTCTATTTATAGGAGTTGTTATGAGTTTTTATCCTTTTACTGGCCCAATTTGTAATAGGTCGATCAAGAGTAATCGAGCGAGTTGGCTTGTGGCTGGACAATTGTGGTTATATGTGTTAGCGTGTGATGGGATAGTAACAACAAGACTGATCAGCTTGTGACCGAATAAGACAGACTAGTCGGCTTGCGCCAGATAAAAGTTTGTGACCACATAGAAACAATAGACTTATGATTGGATAAAAATAGTAAATTTGTGACCGGATATAAACAATAATACTGATTGACTTGTGACAAAGTATTGAATCATATACAATGTATAAAAATATTAGAATATATATTTTTCTTTCTCTTTTTATTTAAAATAAATTCTTAATCAAACATAATTAAACTGAATTAACTATAATAACCTCTTCTTCATTATTAGTCCGATATCTTAGAATAAGGATTGATCTCCAGTAAGAGAAATTAATACTCTATCTATAATATTTTCTCTTTATTAACGGTTTATTTTTTTATTATAATATTAATTTAATTTCACGAAAATGAAAAATCTCAGTTTCTACCGTACTTTAAATTTAATTTAATCAATAAATTATTAAATAAAAGATTTATTTAAATTTAAAATATTTTCATAAGTCATAATATAATTATAATTTAGTGACTATTTCATTTAATGTTTAAATATGAGTTAGTAAAGTATGTATTCGAAAACTACTTTCTGAATAATGTCTCACGACACAAATCAGTTTTATTTGTATTTAAACACAAACCTCTTGAACTTTTACTAAGCAAAAAAAGTACATATATGAAATTTTAGTGTGAAATAGGACGTGTCATAAATGTAAAGTTAATAATTCGAGTGAAAAAGGAATCTTGGTGAAAGAAGACGGCGAGGAAAAGCATGAATCGGAGAAGGACAAGAACCAAACATTACGGATACAACGATTGTGGACACATTTGCGATGTTTGCATTGTCACTGTTTGTGGATAAGTCCGTTCCAAATTTAATAACTTCCACAACCATAGGACCCCCACTGCTCTCAATTTGCGTCACACATCATCACACCGCTAACTGCATTGCCTTTTTGCTTTTTAGTGTTTTCGAGGATGCCGACCACAAATCCGATCATTAATTTAAAGGTTTAATGATTTTGATAGTCTTTATTTTTTGTGATTTTTTTCAATTAGGTTTCTCATTCTATTTTTGAAAAATTAAAACAATTAGATCACTATTGTTAGTTACTAACACCGTTAAAAAGGGTGACACGTGTCAGCTCGTGATTTTTTTGAATTTTTTAAATATATTTTTAATTATTTTTATTTTTAATTTTAATTTTTTTATTTATTTAAAAAAAATTGTCACGTGTCAAGTTGACATTGAGTCACGTGGCAATGACAATGTGAGGTGACACTGATAGTGTCACGTATCACTATCAGACCACGTGTCATTAGATTTGTCTCAATTTGGTCCCTATATTTTTAATTTGTCTCAATTTGGTCCTTGTATTCTTATTTTGTCTTAATTTAGTCCTGTTTTTTTTTTAAAAACTAAACAATTTTGTTTCTCTCCAAGTTCAAACAAAATTTTATTTGTATATAAATCTTTACAAAGAAATTTGTACAAATTAATTTTTTTATTAGAAAAATAAAAAAATTACAAACTAACATATGACACATTTTTATTTATATAGTAGTAAAGAAATCATTTAACCTAAATAATATGAATGAGTAACCTATAAAAGTTAACATCTCAATGATAAATATTTTTGTGAAAATAATCTACACAAGTATAGTCTCAGTACTTCCTCAACAATTCATAAAAAGTTTATAGAGTTAAATATTTCGATATGAAATACATCATTACTAATAATTTGTTTAACAGAAACAAATTTAAAGACAATAATTTGAAAAATGTACATATCATATTTTATTTGGGAAGGAACAAATTTTTTTAAATTTTTAAAAAATTAGGACTAAATTGAGACAAAATAAAAATACAAGGACCAAATTGGAACAAAATAAAAATATAGGGACCAAATTGAAACAAACGCAACGACACTTGGTTTGACAGTGACACGTGATACTGTCAGTGCCACCTCACACTGTCATTGCTACGTGGCACAATGTCAACTTGACACGTGGCAAATTTTATTTTTAAAAAAATAATAATAATAAAAAATAATAAAAAATTCAAAAAAATCACAAGCTGACACGTGTCACTCTTTTTAACGGTGTTAGTACGGAACTAACGACAGTAACGTAATTGCTTCAATTTTTCAAAAATAGAGACCCAAGTGAGAAAAAGGAAAAATGAGGGACCTAATTGAAAAAAGTCACCGAAAATAAGGAATATCAGAATAATTAAACCTTAATTTAAATAATGATATTTTGATAATATTTTTTAATAATATTTTAATATTATTTAAATATTATTACGTAACACTAATATGAATTAATTACATAATAACACATAATATTAAAAATGTTGTTAAAATATTATTATTCTTTCGTATTTCATCATTTAAGTTTCGATTTACACGGATCAAAACACTGTCTCTCCATTTATCATTATTTTATCCGAAAAATCACTTCTCACTAACTAAAAACAGCTACCACCTTACTATGTTGCTTCTTCATTTCAATGTGCCTCAATTTGGACCCTAGTGGATGTATGAACATATTTGCAACTCGATTGTTAAGCTTGATCTGCCTGGTGATTCATAAAGATTTTTGTTCAATTTGGAATACCTTTCAATGATCTCTTTCTATGTGTGATATATTTCTACACACACGTGTCAAACAGGAATTACATATTTTATTTTTAATGACAACTATTTTATGACTTTTAGTATTTACAATCAACGTTGAATAGTTTATTTTTTCAAAGACTTAGAAATTAACGATTACTGGTTGAAGTATTTATGTTTTGTTTGATTGGATAGTTTACTCAACAGTTAAATGATCTCATAAATTTATTTATTTGTGAAGTATATTTTCATTGGTGTAATATTTGATTTTACATTTTAAAATAAATATTTTTTTTTATTTAACATTTGTAGAACCAATATTCTTATTTTCATAACATGGAATTAAAAATATTATTTTGTTCCGTATTATAATTAAATATTCTTCATCACTCGTAAGTTTGTTTGACCAAACTGCTCTAAGTATTTACAAAAAAAAAAAAAAATTGATATAAGTTAAAATTAATTTGTATACAAACTAAAAAAAAAATAAAGGTAAGCTATAATTAAAAACTCTTACAAATTAATTTCGAAAAAATAATATATGCTCAAGAACTTTAATATTCAAATGAGTAATGGTATGAAAGGAGGAAAGGTACTTGGTGAGAAAAGAATGATAGTAATTTTAGGTGATGGTGTATGGTTGACTTTTAAGCCTATAATAATTGGTTGGGTTTGAGACTAGTAAAAATAATTGTATTTATCAATTAATGAGGGAAATTTGTTATAACTTAATTTTTTCTGAGATTTTTTTATTAGAATGTAAGTATCAATTGTTAATATATTAGAGAGGGAAATTCGAAACCATCACCTATTTTTCCCTTTACTATTATATCAAAACAATCTTATTTTCTTTTTCCTATCAATAATAATGAAGATGTAATAATAACAAGATACATATGCTCTTGTATACCTACAATTTAAATATCTATAATTATATTTATTTTATTAAAACTCTATGATGAAATCTCTATAACTCACTTATTAAATGTGACAACACACTATAAGTTTGATTTTATCTCATTCTCTTCTCAAAATAAAAATTCATCATTTTTATTTTCATTCTCATTCTTATACTCATCAATTATCACATTTTTACCTTATCATAATCCCTATTGGTGAACCAGTGTCAATTTACGTACTCTTCTAAATATTAATCAAATGTTTTTTTTTATAAAAAATAAAAATCACAACAGATAAAAACATCATATTATTAGGTATTAAATTTCAAAATGATACATAGTTTTTTACTTCAACATCAAATATCAAGAAACAAATATACTTGTATAAATATTAAACAAAAGTATCAATTAAAAATTAGATAAATATCAAATAATTATAGAAAAATAAAAAAAAATGATAAAATGTATATTTAAGTGTAAGTTACAAAACTAATAAAAAAATAAATAATTCATATAATTTTTTTAGATTACAAGTACGAGAATAAAGATGAATATTGAGACAAGATAAATATATGAATATATCATCTCACACCCAATTTAAAATAAGAGATTAATACGATTTTTAACTCAATTTAAGAAATAAATTTATGGATCTTAATTTTTATATGATATTCAATTTTTTTATTTATTTAGTGTAGACTTAAACTCATATTCAAAACTCAACAATTATCTCCTTAAGAATTTTTTCACATTGATATATGTTTTCACTAGTGGAAGCATTTCAAACCATAATTATCCGTATGAGTTTATTACCAAAACTAATCATTAATTCTATCTTGTTTGAAAAGAAAAATTTACTGGAAAAAACTTAACACCAATAATATTTAAATCCAGTCTACGTAAGGAATTAACCTATAGATAAATAATTTATGAGTTTTTATTCTTATAAGATATATATATTTTTTTAACTTTTACTTAAGACTTAAACTTAGAATTAAATACCAACATTAAGTGTATCTATCGTCATAATTAAATAATTGACATTTTCTTTTAATAAGATATTAAACTAACTGGTTAGCGATATCCAAATCTCCAAATGTAAAAGTGTAAGAATCAAATAAGCTACCCGACTAAGTGCATTCCGTTTTAATATCATCAAATCGGCTTAATTTATTTCATTTACGTATCTTCAAATCAATTTCATTTTTATTAAATATTATGTTAGTGTTGTTTGACTCTTTTTTTTTTTTCAAAATTTAGTCGATAGTAAAATTCATTTTTGTATTTCAATTAATTTAAAGTTAGAATAAGTTCTTTTAGTTCCAAGAAAAATCAAATTTAATTAAATTTAATTAAATTCATTTCTTGTACATTTTAACTTAGAAATGTGTAAATAATTTTCCAAACATAACAACAAAATGTCGGGTACTTGCAAAACCATAATCATTATGGCATAATGGATCATCTGGTTCTTAAAGTACTTTTTGTGACTATTCCTAATTGACATGACGGTTATAGTGCACGAAGTCTAAAAAAAAATGCATTATAGCAAAATGTGTTGGAATCTAACAAAGAGAAATATTGTGAAAAGCTTCATAAAAAATGAGCTACACGAATGTAATACTCACTCTCACTCGGTTATTTGTAACTATTAATTTTTTTTTACAAAAGATTATTACTTTTACAGTTTAAAGTTAACAAGATTTTCATTTACCAATTATGCTCTTACTATAACTAATGTAGAGAGATAGAAAATTATTTATAATAAGAAAAGTTATAATACAACATAAATGAATATTTGAATTAAAATTGAAAGATGATAATATGTTAGTAAGTCTAAACAATCTGTTGGGAACTTTTTCAAGTTTGGTAAAATGCGTTTTTCATTATGAATTTGCTAAATGTTTTTTCTTAAGTGATTAGATTGTTAGATTAAGATTAAATTTATGTAAAATAGATTCTTGGTTTAATAGAATAACAAAATTACATAAATCTGGTGTGGTGCTATAAACTTAATCGATTAAGTGTAGTTCAAAATCAGTTAAAATAGATTAAAGGAATACTAGGGAGATATTTTCTGTTTTAATAGATTAAAGAATTAACCTAATCAATTAAAAGAATAAGTAGAGCCTAATCGATTATGAAAATAACATAATCAATTAAATGCATCAGTTTTGCATCTTTTGCTATATATATGTCTAATTCCTTTCGTAGGTATGTGAAACATTATCAAAACTATCATTTATGAAACAAGAACACTTTGTGAGCATTCTTGGAGAAGCTAGCATATAAATTTTGAAGATTCAAAGGTTCAAGCTTTCAAAAGTGAAAGGGGAGATCAAGGAAGTGTCTAGATCCTGAATTCTTTATAAGATTCTACAATAGGTGTTACCAGGTTTTGTTTTTCTCTAATTCTTTGTAAATTGTGATTACCTTTGTTGTGTATGCAAGATTCTTAGTATGAGTATGTGTAGTTTCACTCTTAGGAATTTTGTATTTTGTAATCTTGACCCTTATTATTAGTAAATTTCCTTTCAACTCATGTTATTAGAAGAAAATTGGATATAAACTTTTGAAGAGTTGAACTAGTATAAATTTTTCTGTAATTTCTTTAATTATTCTTACTAATTATTTTGTTAATTCTTTAAAAAGCTGAAAAGTTGATTTTTAACAAAAATTATATATCTAATTTTTTCAAGAAAGGTAAAATCAATTTTAAGCCACTTCATTCATTTCTTAATTGAAATATATTAATCCTTCAATTCTAACATAAACTAATTTTTGTCCAGTATAAATTGAGTAAGTATTCAATAATTATAATATTTTTGTGATAATAATAATTTAAGATGAATCGATTCATATTATACCTCTTAAAGTTAGACGTATTCCAAAATATATTCAAAATAAACTCATAAGTATTTTAAACATAAAATAAAAACTTAATATAATATATTAATATATGTTAAATGAATTTTGTATAATAATCTTTCAGTTTTTTATTCCAATTTTTCTAATATTATCACCCTCAACTCTTATCACTGCCCGGTATATAAAAATATACAATCATATATTAGAAAGGAAACAAGAGACATGCCAATACAAGAGTAGACTAATAAAAAACGTTGAGAAATAATATATAGAATTAGTAACATATTAAAGTAATTATATAAATAATAATTTATAATTAGGCTGTTTTGTGCAATATAGGTATTTTAAAGCAGTTTTTCTCCATCTCAGCTGNTACACAATGTTAAACCTGACACTACTTACTTGCGAGTTTTTGGCTCACTTTGTTGTGCTTCAACCATATTTGAAGTGGGTTTTAGGCCTAACTCAACCCTACAAAACCGGCTTGTAAGATGAGGATTGCACCTCACTTATATATTATAAATTGGCCTTATCTCTAGTCAATGTGGGACTTCCAACACACCCCCTTCACGCCGAAGTATAGATATCTCGTGCGTGATAGCAGAAATTGGGTGGTCCAATATTGACTCGACAACGAGTGAAATAGAAAGAGAAATGCCCACTTAGAACCGGCTAGGATAGGTTTTAACTATGGCTCTGATACCATGTTAGAAAAGAAGAAAGAATGAAATATTGTATTTCTTATTGAATAATAAGGAGAGAGTACAATTGATATATATAATTGTTCAGAACAATATAAAAAAGGAATATAAGTATAAAAGTATATGAACATAAATGCACAAATATGAACAGAGAATAAAATAATTCCAATATTGACACATTTGGAGTCCCTGTCATAGTTACAGTAACTAAGGTAGCATGTGTTATTTGCTCTTATTGACCATGCATGTCATAATTTCTGACCATCTCTGCTTCACTATATTATGGATGCAACATCAGAAGAGAAATCACAAATGAGTTTTTTCCTTTTTTGTTAGTAGGCAACCAAACGAGGAGATTTAAAAACAATGGAAGTTGATTCAGAATTTTGGAAAAAAAGGAAAGTTTTGGGAGGAGAACTAGGTTTACGGAGAAGAAAATGATTTTCTCAAAAAGGAATTTTGGGGTTCTCACATTTAAAATTACATTTTTCAAAATTGAAATATTAAATAATTTTCTTGGTTGAGATGAAAAACTCCTAAACGATTTTATTGTAAAGGAATAAAGAGAAAAAAAATCATATTTAATCCAAAATATTAAGATGTTAAATTTTTAGATTACTAATTATGTTCCTAATCTCATTTTTTTTAATATAAGAGACTTTATATTTAGATTTACATTCTAATAGTTTAAATGATTTTTTTTTCACGTTAATAGAATTTACAACAATTACATTCTACATTTATTTATAGACAATTTTAATCCTTTAACGTATAAGGAAGATTGTTTTGAAGAAAGAATTAAAAATAGTTTTTAAATAAGATAATGTATTTGATGAAATAAAAGATTCTAATATTAAATAAGATGATAAATTGTTCTAAACTAAAAAACTAGGTAAGGATAGATAAAAAAATTAATACTAAATTTTTCAAAATAAAAATATCTAAAAGTTAAATTTATTTTTAAAGCGTAAATTGACTAATGATAGATTTTTTAATATATTAAAACATTTACATTTCTTTAAATATAAAATTTAAAATATAGAATAATTTTTGTGAAAGAAATTGTGAATTTTTTTTATAAATATATATATTTTGTCATTGATATAATTTTATCACGACTTTGATGTAATCTATTGTATTTTTATTTTTCGTTTTTAATAAAACTTTAATGTAATGACATATGTTTACAGCGTAAACTTATTTGAAATTAATCATAAGATGAAAACTATTTTTTATACATGAATATTCGTAAATTATCATTAAAACCTTTTCACAGAAAAGAAAATCTTTTACGCAATTTAGTATTGTACTAAAATTCTAATGCATAATTGCTCGTAACTTGCATAATTTCCTGGACATAATACGTCTTATAATAACCCTTTAACACCTTATGCAGAACAAATAATGTAGAATTAATATAATACTTATCTATCCTAATCCTAGAAAAATACTAATAAGCATCCTCTAACTTTAACAGTAGAAGTTAACCTTTCCCAAATCTCAAAGATCCCACACACAAGCTAACCTCATAGCCCCACTCTTCCAATGTGCATTCCGAAATAATCAGATGTATTCATACACATTAAAGTACTATGCTCTAAATATATACTTACTGTTAGATTACATCAACGAAACGAATCATTGACGTAAAAGAAATGATCTACATTACAGAATATAATAAGGGAGAGTCCCACGTAAAGTTGCATAAGCATTACAGAGGCTTTGAAGCTGACCATAACATATTAGGAGATTTGACTTTGACTTGAAAATTTCTCATTGATAATAGTATGGCTAACATTTAAAAGTCACTACGTGCCAATCACCAACCCGTGCGCACCGCAATCTTTGAGTCTTCTAACATCTTTTTCCTATTACGGCAAATCTTCAATACCAGTTTGAACATGTGGACCCCACAACGGATTTACCTCACCAGCTGTTAAATACAACACTTGGATTAATCGAAGCAGATATAATGAAAATCAGCACGTGCACCAAGCAGTAAGCGAATCACTTCACGATTCATTTCTTAATTGTGCTGAAAATATAATATACCATTATATGCTCCTATTATTTAACAACAACTTGTTCATTATTCTAAAGTCTAACCAAACAGTTTGGCCATATCTATGAAGAGTTACGTAAAATATTTTCATTCAAACAAGTTGAAATTCTTTTGAATATTAAATCACAGATCTTTGTCAAGTTGTAAATATTATAATAGTATATGGTGTGGTTGGAGTTTACAATAATTGAGGGAGTGCATGCATGTGTTTTGTCAAAAGGTGGACAGATACAAAGGAATCGAGTGCGTTTATAATACGATGTAAATATGGCTATGCTTCTATAACTAAGTGATTGAATTGTGAGAGGAATCTGATGAAAAAAATAATGATGTTTGGAGTGGTCTTGCATAGGTACAACAGCTCTCAGGGTTTGTCTTGTTTCATTTGTCTTTTTCATCCTCGTATGAAAATTACACAGCATGGCTGCTGATTATGTGACGCCAATAATAAAATTTGCGGCTCCAAATTTTAATGGGAAGCCGCCATCATGTATTATTACAATAACTTAAAAAAATACAACACTTCAAACTGTTATTAGTATAAACTTAGCCAAGTCGGCAACCATCAATCTCATAGTTTAGTGAAACAACTTCAATTTTTTTAAAGAAAACATCTCTTTCACAAGTTTTGTTTGTGGAAACTAGATTTTTTTTTTTTGTGATATATATATATATTTTTATTATATGATAGATATTTAATAAATTTTTACAGGTGTAAAATTGAAATTATGATGACAGGTAAGTGACGTGTTCTTAAGCACATATGTTGATTTCTTTTGGAATATTGTTCATTATTACAATGACTGATGGACCGAGTAATTACATCATGTCAACGTATGAGTTAAGCAATAAGTTGATTAGTACATCATTTTGCTACTTAAGTTAAAATCACTAAAATTAGATATAATATTTGAAAAATAAAAATATACATTTAAATTAATTTTTCGTAGCATTAAGTAATAATTTTATTTTATTTTCACAACTTTGCATTTTTATTTTATTCTCGGATAATATCTCCATCGGTGTGAGATATGATAATTAGTTCAAAATGAAGGCTTACGTCTTTCGCTTTTGTCGCCCAACTACAAATGTGAATGTTAGAGAAAATTTGGCCTTTTTTATTTCTTCTTTTCTTCAAATACAGATTTCTTCTTTTTTAAGAAATGAGCTTTATGCAAAAGTTTCAGTTTTCGGCAGATATTATCTGAGACTTATTTTCTTTGCCTTTAAATAAGCGTGATCAATGGAGGTGCTATAATTGTCATAAGAACGTGTTAGAGAAAAAAAAAAAAAAAAACTTATCTTTTTAATCAGATGTCAAAGTTAGCATAAGTACTTTGTTTTTAAGCTGAAAATTAAAACATCTCCAATTTAAGCTCTTTTGGTTTATCAGTTTTCTACTGCTTATATGCTTTTAAACTCGTACATCTTCCTCTGTGTTTTCATTTTCTCTTTTTTCTGCGGGTTTTTTCGTTAAATAGATATGTAAGACTGCATTACTACAATCTCACAGAAAACTCGTACATCTCACGACCAATTGCAGCATTATGGTATCCTAGATTTAGATGATCAAGCATATGCATGAAAATTATACCATCACCAATTTATTTACTTCATAAATTCTTCAAATTCTATTTCAAAGTTTCACTTAATCGAATAAATTTACTTACTAACATTTATAAATATTTTTAGTAATAACACTCATTTTAACGTTGAATAATATTTTGGCACGGACAATGGTATTTGGATATTCAAAATTTTTTTACACTCATTTAACGTTTTCTTTCATTACTCTTCACTTTTTATTTTACAAATACAAAAGTTTGATTTTTCTTTTATACCAATTTTACTTTTACATAGTTGTTAAATGGTATTAAACAAGTTTTTTCCTTTTGATACACTTGAATAATAAATATTTCTATAATATTAAATAACTTAATATTAAAATTCTTCGTAATCTTTTCTAACAATAATTGTTAAGTTCGTCCTGTTATTCACATAGGCTTATAAGAGAAAAGTTATCAATTGCTGTTAGACGTTAAGTTATTCTAAAAATATAGTGTGAGTCTCATCTTCTTTTTACTATTCTAACATCTTTTTGTTCCAGAGATTAGTTTTCGAGCAATGTTATCAAGTGCATTCTCAAGACTCCACGTTCACCCAATGATGGGGACCTTAAGGTTGATTTTTCTCATTTTCTCCCCGTTTTAGGGTTTTGTAAAATTCACTAAAGATTGTTAGAAAATTATTTTTTATTTAAATTTTAGTGTAATAACTTCTATAATGTTGTATTCAAGTGTATAGGACATATTGATAACAAATTTAGAGTTATTAATATAGTATTTAAAAACTTCAAATGATCATCATTTTTGTTACAAACCTCAAATGATGATGTTCCAAAAATGAAAATTGTTGAAAATAAAGTGATGAACACGTTGGTCAATCCCCGAAAGAGATTTAAAGGACTAAGATTCTCGAATTTTAAAAAACTTATTGTTTAAGGTATGTTGTTTATTTATTTAGTATTTTTTTACCAATTTTTTATACTTTACATTTTAATTTCAAATATCTATACTATTTCTAAAGTTATGGAAATTTTTATGTCAATTAATGTTTATTATAAAGACATTTATGATAATTGACGTTTATTACAAAGACAATATATGATAATTGATGTGTACTCAAAGGCAACAAATATCAATTTAATGTTTTCTGTTATGAGATGAAACATTCAAGAGAAAAAAAAAGTCTAAAATAAAATAAGTTTAAAAGTTTTTTTTTTTTTTGGATTAGTGAAGTTATGCTTAAGAAATAAATTAGAAAATAAAGTTATGACTGATTTTTAAATCTGATTATAAAAAGGATAATGATATTTAGACAACATTTTTTTAACAACATTTGAACATTGATTATGTGTCAATCTGTAATTGGTCAAAAATTACTCCACAATCAATAATAAAATCAATGTTCAAATGTTGTTAAAAAAATGTTGTCTAAATATCATTATCCTTATAAAAATGTCTTATGAAATCACTATGAATAGTATTATTATTTTCGATAATTATGAATTTTGGAAGGTTTGAAATTGTCAAGTACTTGGTTTGTATGGGAAAACATTTACTACTCCCCCAGATTCTACGCGACTCGTTGGGTCAACCATAGATGGACATTTTACGAAACCATATTCATCATTATAACTGCTCTATTATCGTGTCTATGACTTGGTTGGGAATGGAATTTCAGAAAGACCAAGATGCTCTCATCCTCTCATACTCCCAAATAATATAAAATGGAGTGGTTGAAACACCCATCAAGACCCAAACAAATTATCATCACTTATAAACTTATAAACATTGACCCCTTCACCTTTTCTTTTATTATAAATTCAAATCACTTTTATATTTGATCGTCTCAGGTGTTCATGGTAGGGTCTTCAAAGAGACTCGTGGAATAATCTAATACCTAAGCTTTCTACATGCAACTAGAAGGCCTAAATCATGTTGACAAAGTGGCCATGCGAGTTGAAAGATTAAGATTACAAAGTTAAAGCTTATGTAGGAGAAAGACAAAGAAAGAGTGCAATTAATGAAGTTCTTAGAAAAAGGAAAACAATGACAGAAGAGCAGATAATTGAATGACTTTGAAGACAAAGTCAATGGTAGAGAAGGTCCAGTGTAATGTTTTTGAGATATTAACAGTTTCCAGATAATTTAATTGTTACCATAGGAAACATATTAATTACTTTTGATCGACATCACGTTATCACCTCCATAGTCGCTCTTATTCTGGATAATTGTCAAAACATTGTTGAAATTTCTACGTTTCTAGAATCCTTCTTTCAAGACTTTGAAGTTTACGCCTATATGCCTGGGCCTAGGCTGTCTTTCAGATGTGAAATAAGTTAAATTTACTGTTACTGTTTAAAATAAATGTAGACAGTTTTATTTTGTAAATTATGTGGTTCATTTTTTGTGATATTTATTTCTCTTAATTAATATCTTGGTTTTAATACTAGTGAAATTAATTTATTTTTTTTCAATCCAGTTTGAAAAATAATTACATATGTAATTTTTCATCTTAAGTGAAAGGGGTGTAGAAAAAACCCTGAAAAAGGAGGAGAAAATGAAAAAAAAAGTGGTGGAAGGATCGTTGATGTAAGAGAGAAGAAAGGAGAAATGGATGATGAAGAAGAGATAAAAAGATGGTGGAAGGTGAATGAAAAAAAAGAAAAGGCCAAAGGAGAAAAGGATAGTGAAAGGTGGTAGATGATGGAGGAAAGAAAGAAAAATAAAACAAACAGTTATTTTCAAACTATGTTTACACGCATCTCTAACGAAAATGATCACATTAAATGTTCTTAAATAAAATAAAATAAAAACTTAATTGAAGTTAAATATTTACTCCTTAAACTTATTATTTACTTCCTAAATAATGAAAAACTTTATTTTATTTCATAGTTATGTATGTAGACAATGATGTACTACTTATATATATATATATATATATATATATATATGGGTTTGCTAACGCTTATATGTCTGTTTTTCAGTTGGTATATTTTAACAATGTATATCAGGTTATAGTAGACAAAAATACCTTCATACATTATGAATTCTAAGTTTTAAAGTTAAAGGTATTTAAATAATTTTCATTCTCAAAATTAAAAAAAAAAAAAACAAAAAACTCCCAGACCCTTACTCATCTCTCTCATTCCTCTTAATATTTTCTCTTTCATCAATCTCACTCGAATCTTTTCTCTGTCATGTCTATTGTAGCCCCAATTAAAAAAAAAAACACTGTTGTTAATCAATTTCTTACAAAAAAATGATTTTATAATGAGTTTGATTTTATAACTTTTGTCTTATTTAATTTTCGCAAGCATAATGACATCAGAAGGAATTGGTAATTGGCCTGGAGATTTTTTAAGAGATGATGATTCAACATCTGCAGATGATGAAATTAGAGAGGTTAGTGAAGATGATAAGATTGAAGAGATCTTGAATGAACCTTTGCCTCAAGGCGAATATGTCAATGACTCAACACTTTACAAAGGTAAATTGTTTAAGGATGAATATTTCTAATTTTTTTTTAGTTGGATCTACCATAGGATGATAGAGAAAATGTTGGAGTGAGAGAGATGAAAGAGAAAGAATTCAGGGGAATGAGAGAGGTGAGTAAGGGTTTGGGGATTTCTTGTTTTTTTTTTTTTAGTTTTGAGAATGAAAATTATTCAAATATCTTTGACTTTAAAACTTAGAATCCATGATATATTAGGATATTTTTGTCTATTACAACCCGGTACACATTGTTAAAATGTATCAACTAAAAAATAGACATATGCGCGTTAGCAAACCCCATATATATATATATATATATATATATATATATAAATAACGATACTTTCACAATCACAATCTTTAAAGCAAAGATAACATAAAACTGAAAATAATAAAAGGGTTAAATATGTTTTTTATCCTTTAATTAACTTTTAATGAAATTTGGAATTAGTCCCTCTTTGAAACTTTAGACTAATTTAGTCCCTTATCTTTAGAACTACATGAATTTAGTCCCTTTAACCAAATTTTGTTATGTTTATTTCAGGTTTCAAATGCATTTCTAAATTAACATTGAAAAAAAAATGTGTCAAAGAGTATAAACAACTCAAGTGTTATCATGAAATACGTTTGAAATGTTAAATAAACTTGACAAAAATTGATTAAAAGGACTACATACACATATTTCTAATGTTGAGGAACTAAACTGTACCAAAGTTTCAAAAAGAAACTTATTCCAATTTTCACTGAAAATTAAGAAACTAAAAATATATTTAACTCATAATAAAAAATACTACTGTGGAATTTTTTTTCTTTTTTAAATCTTCTTTACTGATTTTTTAATCTTTTATCTCTATCTACGGGTGGTATCGGCATGTAAACTACTTATATAATAAAGGATATCACAACGTCTTACTGAGGTTAAAATAATAGAATATTTAAAAGTAATGACTTTAACTAATTAATTTTCTTAAATTTTTATGGATTTATCAAGAATGTTAAGAGTTTGATTTGGATCTACACTTAGTAAATAAAAAATTTGAACCAGTCACTTTTCTGCCATTGGATACTGATTTTGTTATTTGATTTAGAAAATTAAATCCGACCAAATTCGTCGAAGCTGATATATATTAAGATTATTCAAACAAAGCATATATATATATATATATATATATAAAAGGCCACTGAAAGACTTTGTTTGCACGTTGCAGCCACAGTTTTAAATCAACCAAGTGACCAAATCCACATGTCACTTTCCACGTTTTCATTTTCTTGAACTCTTCAAATAAATTGTGTTTGTTCGAATTTTCTTAAAAAACTCTTTAACCAAATCAAACCAATGTTTCATTGCATTAATACTTTTTTGTCATTATGAAGTTGTTAAATATTTTACAATAAACAATTGTTAAACAAAACATTTATTATGATTTTTTTATAAGATTTGTTTTAAAATCATAATTTTAACTTTATAAATATTAATACATAAATTATATAATCTTATAATTAAATTCTAATACAAATTTATGATTTTTGTACTGAATGTGTATAGATTATAATTGATTACTTTAAACTGATTATTTTCATTAATTTATATGAATCAACAATTTTTATTGACTATTATGAATTAATCATCCTTAACAGATCATTTAATCAAACAATATAAACAGATCATCTAACTGAACAACATAAACACGATCAATTACAGAATAAAAATCAAGTTAATATAAATGCTATCGTAAAACATATGCACCATCAAACCTAATACTTTTTTGTTTGGTTATAAATTAATTTTAGTATTAAAATATCTTTTTCAAGAATCATTTGAAAGTTTAGATGTACAAGAAACTATTCAAATCAAAAAATACTTAGATTTAGAAACGATAACTTGAAGACCAATAATTAACATAAAAATTACTAATTTAATTAGTTGACCTGAAAACCACTAATTCGACCAATTGACATAAAAGACTTGCTTGACAACTCCCCAAACAGTTTCTTTTTCTATATATATAATAAATAAAGTACAATCATACTACAAAATTTGTTCTTTCTAGCTGAATCTACTACATATATAATATTAACATAAATACAATAAGGTTTTGGTTTAATCTTTCTATTTTGAATCCAAACAAAACCGTTTGGTAGTGGGAAAAAAAATAAAAGTTAAAAGAAATTTAAATTTTAATAACTATTTTACTTTTAGTTTAATTTGTGATTATTCTTTTAGCTTAATCTAGTTTTGAGTCATCCTAGCTAAGGTCGTCTGGACTTTTAATCATCTACAATCTGTAGCGTAGAAAAGTTAAACCCAGTATTTTTCATTAGAAAAGAAAAAAATACTTGTTTAAAAGTCAAATGACAGTTGAACAAAATAGATATAGTAGTTAAACATAGGAGGAGTATTCGAAAATTGAGAAATTGTGTTCGTAATAAAAAAAGAGGTAAAAATAGAAAGAAAGAGTAGATTAGTAGGGTGTTCCGGAGCGCAGAGAATTAAAAGATCCATATTTTGACGATAAAGAATAATCGATGATGCAAGTTGTAGGATGCTTCCTGCTTCCATCGTAGCAGGAGAGTTGAAAGTCGCCTACAAGTTAAAAATTTAAGCTTTCTCCCAACTATATATATACCCCATTCAACAAAACTAAGACACACAACTCAATCCCTTGCAATTCTTCAAACACTTTACCTGCAAAGACCAAAAGCGCTTCAACTCAAGCATGGCCAACGCAGCTGAACTTTCAGCTTTGAATCGCATCAAGTTGCATCTTTTAGGTGAACTCTCTCCACTCGCCACTCCCCAAAATAACCAACCTTCCTTCCAATTTAACCAAACCAATCAAAGCCCTTCTCAATCTTCTTCCTCTGATTCTTGCCTCTCCTTCAATCACTACCTCACTGACCTACTCGACCCTCAAATTCAATTACCCCTTTTCGAATTCGACTCCAAACCCCAAATAATCGACCTCGACACCCCGAAACCCCTCACATCGCTTCACAAGAAACCTCAACTAAATCGGAAACCTTCTCTGCAAATCTCTCTCCCCAAGAAGACCGAGTGGATCCAATTTGGGAAACCGGATCCCAACCCGCCTGTGGTATTGCCGGAGAACCAGCCCGAGAACCAGCCCGAGAAGAAGCACTACAGAGGAGTCCGGCAGCGGCCTTGGGGAAAGTTCGCCGCCGAGATCCGCGACCCGAACAAGCGCGGGTCGAGAGTGTGGCTTGGAACCTTCGACACCGCCATCGAGGCCGCCAAGGCCTACGACCGTGCTGCCTTCAGGCTCCGCGGCTCAAAGGCCATCCTCAACTTCCCGCTCGAAGCAGGCGCGGTGGAGGAGGCCAACGACGCCGAAGGCGAAAGGAAGCGGCGGCGCGAGGAGGAGGAGGAGGTAGAGGAAGTGAAGCCAGTTGTGAAGAAGGAGAAAACGACGGAACAGGAGGTGAACTGTTTTCGGGAGATGCCGTTAACGCCGTCTATGTGGACCGGGTTCTGGGATAATGATGTGAAGGAGATTTTCAACGTTCCGCCGTTGTCGCCGTTATCTCCTCTTCCGGCTTTTGGATTTTCACAACTAATGGTTGTGTGAAATTAGTGATTTAGGAGTGCTTTTGGTTCATTTTACAGCGTCCTGTTTGGGGATGAGTGAGTACAGTGTACATTTCACAAATTTGTTAATTCAACAATCTTTTATCTTAACTTTAATTTCATTAATCACTAATGTAGTCTTGAACATATAATAACAAGATAATTTGGTTTACAAAATTAATATTTGAAAAGAAGAAGTTAATTTAGTGCTTTTAAAAGGTTTAATTAAGGCATTAATGCTTCGGTAACAGTCAGTTAGGCACATTTGAACTTGTTACAAACTTTCACATAAAAAGGAAAAACAAAATGGATAATGATATTTAGACAACATTTTTTTGACAACATTTGAACATTGATTACGTATCAATCTGTGATTGGTCGTAAATTACTCCATAATAGTATTTATGATTATTATTATTGATTATAGAATAATTTACGACCAATCACATATTGACACGTAATCAATGTTCAAATGTTGTCAAAAAAAATGTTGTCTAAATATCATTATTCAAACAAAATATGTATAGAATAACAATTAGTTAGTTTATTTCATTACACTTTTGATCTACTCATTTAAGAAATGCTCCAAGATATACATCTAAAATCAAATTGCATGAAATTGTATAAATGTGTATCTATTTAATTAGCACTGAAATACTTAAGGTACCCATTTAATCTTTTTTAAGATAGTAGACTACACTAATACATAAGAAAATTGTAAACTCTGTTTAAAATCATAAATTGATTGAACAACTTTAAATATTTATTTATTCATTGTGTGTCGTAGTCAGTTTGTGTGTTGTCTCGTGTTATGATAAACAAAAACTTATTACTTTCTGATGTAGTTTTTGTTTCAACATAAAATTTTATTCTTCTATTTTTCTTCAAATTGAAAGCAATTATTAATAATTAGTCGTTATCATTACTATCATAAAAAGGGTTAAATATGTTTTTATTTCTTTTTATCAAATTTTTTTAACTTTATTTGAAACAGAGTTTTTTAAAGTTGAAGAACTAAATTGTACCTTAGTTTGAAAATGGACTAAAACCAAAATCGGACCTAAAGTAAAGGAACTAAAAACATATTTAACCCTTATAAAAAAAAGATAATTTAATAAATACATTTAAGTTTATATATTTTAGAACATAATTAATAGAGATTAGAACAAGCTTAGTAGCTTAGCAATTAGTTTTTATTCTTGATGATACGTGAAATTGATTACTATCGATTGTAATTTTTTTCGCAGAAATTATTTGGATTAGTTTTTATGTAAATATATTTTTTATTGAATGTTTTTAATTAGACCATCTAAAATAACTCATCATTATAGATATTTTACTTTAATTTTGAATATATAAATTTATTATTTGAATGAAATACATTTCGTTTGAAATTATTAAAGAAATGACTACTATTTGAAATATTCGTAAAGATTCAGAAATATTTCACGTAAACAAGTTTTTAATTTAAAATCTTAATATTTAGTACTTTTTATTTATATATTATTATTATGAGTTTTTTCATTTATATATTATTTACCTTAATTATTTTTTTCCTAATATAAAACTTATAAATCTTGAATTATTATCTTTTACACTGGTCCAAAAACATTAACTCACATAAAAATTTAGTACCTCACATTTTTATTATTACAATGTTTAATCACATTATTCCTCTGACTACGTGTGGTGTTGAGATAAAGTAATAACTTTATTAACTTGATTTTGTAGTGTTTTTTTAGCACAAGATAAATTGAAATTGCAATTATAGATAAACCTTAAACGATGACGTAAGAAAAACGTAGGATGATGAGTGACAGTAACGTTTTCCTGTTATTTATGACGCTGACAAAATTGCATAGTCTTCTAGAAAAAAGTATATCTCAAAAAGTGATTATATACAAAGTATAACACAGAAGCCGTTGTTAAAAAGCAACCGAATATTTTGATTAAAAAAAGAAAAAAGTCTTTTTAACAATTTTTTTTTTATAATTTTTTGACAACATATACGTGACAGTCTATGATTGGTCCGTTTTAAATATTTTTTTAAAGATAAATTTAAACTGACCAATAAAATAATGACACGTGTCTTGTTGTCAAAAAGTTGTTAAAAAAGAGTTGTCAAAATATCATTGTCCTTACAAGAAATGCAGAATACAAATATGAAGCCAAAGAATAAAAAAGATATATAAATTAATTTTAATTTGAGGAAGAAGTAAAGTTTTTTGTTTTATCATATTAAAATTCTTTGTGGAAAAATCTATGTAACATGCCCATCATGTTTTTAATCTCCATTGGTGTCAAAGAACGTAGGTTGTCTCTTCGTAACGAAATTCTACATTTGCCAGGAAATTATATCTGAGAATAATCGTAGACGAT
Source organism: Vigna radiata var. radiata (assembly GCF_000741045.1). Lineage (NCBI taxonomy): Eukaryota > Viridiplantae > Streptophyta > Magnoliopsida > Fabales > Fabaceae > Vigna > Vigna radiata. The sequence goes on from NC_028357.1 coordinate 30,502,227, forward strand.
TAGGAAGTGTGAATGTGTTATGTATTGTGCATGCAGAAGTCAGTTTGCATAGGTTGATTTTACCATTGCCTATATGTTTTACCTCTGCAGTAGTTGTCAACTCAGTATATCTGTACTATTCAAAATTCAAAGTTGGACATAAATGGTTTTGGTTTTTGTTTATCTATTCTTGAGTCTGGAGCACGTGAATTGAACATCCTTCATATACATCAAACGTAATACACTGCTACCTGCGACTCCATGCTTCACTTTCAATACATAAGTGTCCGTTTTCAATCACTGTCACCATAACTTGGTCAAAACAACGTGCAGATATTAATACAAAATAACTACGTAGTTAATCACTCCTCTTCTTACCATTTTTTTTTAAATACTAGTCATTATGTGTTATAATCAAACAGCGTGTGTTCTAATAAAATACCATTATCACCGTCAAATGAATATACTTTTCTTTTTCTTATTCTAAGTTATTTTGACAAGAAAGAACATAACGTAAGCATTAATAACAACGTGTAACACAACTTTATTTAGCTTCCAAATGTAAGACCTTTTACACACCAATTTCTATTAATTTACTAGTTTTTTTCAACATAAAATTGTACGTTTGAATTTATGAGTACAGATGAAAAGTATTATACGACAATTTTAACGGTAATTATATTCTGTTTTGTAGATATTTCACGAAAACAATCAGTACTTATTAAATTGTAAAAAAAAAAATTACTTTCTCAAAATGAATTTTATCAAATCAGTTCTTCTAAATTTACTTTAAGAATATTTTTTTTTTTAACTTCAATTCTTTCTAACATAAGTTTGCTTTTAAATCACATAAACCCTTGCTGTGCACAGTTTTTTCACAGACCTAAAATCTTCTATGTTATTGGAAGCACATATTTAGCTAAGTGTCACCCGTAATATGATTTGAATTGGAAAAAGCAAGAAAAATTTGTTACCAAAAATTATTATTTTTCCTTAAAAGAATAAATATATCCTTATTTACATGTTATTTTCTTCCTAAAGTAAATAATAATAAGTTTGAGGGTGGTGAGTCAAAGTCGTTGCTCCATGTTCCTTTGTCCTCTTCTCTTTCAGTACTTTATACAAAGTCCTTTCCTACTTATATATATAAAATGGACATTACATACATCACAAAAAAAACAATGTCCTCACATTTTTGCATTAGTACTCATTTAAAATCTAACCTACCAGTATTTTAAGTCACTCGAGACTTTTTCAACAAATGATATAATTTAGGTATGCATCAATCTACATCAAAGTTTACGGTCCATCTTTAGATCAATTTTTTTAAAGCTTAAAATTAATTTATGTAAAATTCAAAATCTAATTTTGAAAAAATTATATCAGAAAACTTCGTGAAATTAATTTGGGTATAAGTTAATTTTACTTTATGAAAATATTTTAAACAATAAGATTGCCCCGGCCCCGTGATAGGTATATATATATATATATATATATATATATATATATATATATATATATATATATATATATATATATATATATATATATATATATATATAT
>NC_028357.1:30503853-30570029 GCF_000741045.1 Vigna radiata var. radiata
ATTTATATATATCTATAAATATATATATATATATATATATATATATATATATATATATATATATATATATATATATATATATATATATATATATATATATTCTAATACATCGTTCAATGCAATTATTAAATAAAAGAAAAAAAGAAAACAAATATTGACAAATGTATGTTATGCATTCACTAGTGTAATCAACAGAGCAATTATTTTTTTTATAATCAATGGTTTGTGAACCGAGATATATATAAGCGAGACAAAAATGTTTTCTTTTGCCTCGGTTGTGAATCGAGACAAAGAAAGGATAGGATTTCATCTTGGTTCACAAGTAACCGAAGTAGTATAATTTTTTTTTTCGCTAGGTTTTTTGCCTCGGTTCCTTTTGCACCCAGGCAATAACTCGGACTTTACTGCCTCAGTTGGAAACTGCACTGAGAAAGTATAGTGTTTTTTTATTTTTTATTTTTTGCTTTTTCGCCAGGCTTTTCACCTTGGTTGTTGCTGAGCCTAGGTAGTATAGTATTTTTTTTTTTTTTTGCTTTTTCGCCAGACTTTCTGTCCCAGTTGTGACCTGAACCGATGTCATAGATGACTTTCTGTCTCGATTATGATCACAATCGAAGCATATTCCTTTGTTTTTTTTTTAAGAACATGTGTGTTTTACAACATCCCAAATTGCATAAACGCACCCCATATATTTTAGAACTAGAAGAACCCAAAAACATATATTATTCATTACATAAGTGTATACAAAAGGCATGTAAGAATTAATTAGCCTATATTTTACTATTTTAACTTTTTCAAAAAATAAAATAAAATATAAGTCAAACCAAACACATGTGCATTTTGTAAAGCCTGAGAAAAAGACAAACATTGGGATGTGCACGTGGCAGTAGATAATGAGCTGAACTTTTCTTAGTAAAATAAAGTAACTTAAATTTTCTAAGTTCCTCCCACTGTCTAAAGAACCATTGTCTCCCTTCGACGTTTTCTTCTTCCTTGCTCTACCTTCTCTCCACCTTATCCAAAAGTGGAACCGTTAGTTTGTTGATCAGAAGCTACCTAGGCGATCTGGACTTCAAGAGTAACCATTCCAACCGATCAGTTTTTCAATTCTCCACTGGTAAGTTGTTTTCCTCTCTCTTTTTGCATTTTGAAACTGTGATCATGCAGCAGATTTTGTTGCATGTAGCTTTGATGTGTTTTTCCTCAATCCTTAACTGAATTTAGGTTCTAAGTCCTCTATCATCAATTGATGATTTGTAGGCATTTCTAAGCCTTCTCACGGTGCAAAGGGCTAGTTGGATCATCCTGTGAGCTTGGCTATGTATAGAGGTAAGGGAAGTTGGGGTTTTATTCCTGTTTTGTTAAATTCTTATATTGCATGAGTTAGACTTAGTATAAATTGTGATAAAATGCATGCGAAGATTGTGTGTTAGACTTTGATTATAGTTAAGATGAAAATTTATGATTTTGCTCATTAGAACATGTAATTCTGGCTGGTTTTATTTTGATCTGTGAATGGATGCTTATGAACTTGTATGAATAAGGTGCAATGTTGATGTTGAGTGGTTGAATGATTTGAACTCCGTTAAATAGGTGATTAGATGAATTATTAAGTGAATTTGGGTGTTTGGAGTCATATTAGAGGAACTGAGGTAGTCACATTTAGAATTTGGTATTTCAGATTGTTCTTGGCAGTTTAGATATTTTAGACAAGTCAATTGGGACCTAATTGAATGCCTAAAATAGTCAAAATTAGACAAAAAGTGGTGGAATCAAATTTAGGTCCATAGGTTGAGAGTTTTTCAGTTTTTAGATAGAAATCGATGCATAAACACTTTATAGTGAGGTTAAAAAGGGGATAAAACCAATTAGGCAAGTTTAATTTAGTATAAACTTCGATTTAGGGATGGTAGAAGTTCATCAAAATGATTGGACTTGGTAGTGGAGGTTGAAGTTGCTTAATTATGCAGGTTTTTGAGTGTTGCAGATTCTACAAACTCGTTGTGCGAATTTATTCGAACAGCGAGCTACGCTGGAGAGTTGCTCTCTACCAGGGCATTCGCATAGCGACTTGGGTACGTTATGCGAATCGCTACAGAGGGTTCCCCTCTGTTTGTTGAGCCGCCTTGCGAAATTGCTCGCTTTGCCACTGGTAGGAGTCTGGGAAATTATCTAAATAATTAGAATAGTATTGGAGGTGCGCTTTGCAAGAGTGTGAGGCCTGAAGCCTCTGTGATTTAATTCGCAATGCGATATAATTCACTATGTGAATTAACTGGGAAGGGTAGCCTCTATATGAGGGATCGCATAGCGCAAGTGGATGCGTTATGCGGAAAGCTCTGGTCTCGCTTTGTGACTTGGTGCGCGGAGCGACCAACCTTGTTTTAGTTTATTCCTTCCTTCTTCTTTGCTTGATGAGGTGTGATGCCTATTTGGATTGGTAGGATGATGTATGTGATTATACAAATAGAAGATGGTATATTGATGATTCAAAGAGGAATACAATTGATTAAAATGGATAGATTGAGTATGAAATTAAGATCTCTCTGTGAGATCAATGTAGTGTTTAGAATGAATATAGGGGCTCATCCTTGGGGGTTATCCTAACTCTCTAATGATCTTTCATTCTCACTTAAAGAAGCTTGATGCATGTGGTGAGAGTAGTAAGAGGTCCTAGTGTAGGCGCTTCTTGGAGGCCTATTACGCGGTAAAGGACTTACCTTGTGTGTGGTAGGGTGGAACCCATTGACAATGGCTTTGCAAAGTAAGAGAGGCCACCACAAGTACATAACCCGCCATAGCTCGACATTCACTCTAAGTCCGGACAGGTCCAGTCTAGATTATAACATGATAGGATGTTGTGTTTGTTTACTTGTATGAATATGATTTTACATTTCAAATGCTATAAGATAACATGCATGCTTTTCAGCATAGCTTACCCTTACTGTTTGTTTGTATTTTGCATGTGTATGTTCTTCCTTTTGCAATGATCATTCACTTGGATGTGAGCAGAGACAAATGGAGTACCTCTAGAGCAAACATTAGAGGATGACGACATAGTCCCTAGTTCTTAGGGAGCAAATCTAACTAGTGCATGTGATTTTTCATTTTCTAGATATATCTTCATATCTAGTTCTGCTCCTTAAACCATTCTTTGATCTTTGATATTAGTCTTTAGGATATTAATATAGGACCCTTATAAGGGAGAGAACAATAATAAGAGTATTCTTTAAGGTAAGGTAAACTGATTATTAAAATTATTTTAAAATAAAAATCAATAAATTTTTATTTATAGACTTTATTTATTTGTTCAGTTTAAAATCTATTACCAGTTCATACATTTTTTTTACAAAAAAAAAAATCTTCATTTCAATTTTCAATTCTCCAAGTAGATAAGAAGGGGTAGCTGCTGTGGGTGTGGAAGTCGAAGGGGAAAATGGAGCAGGTGGCCCATTTCTGCCTTTTCATGGATTTGCTTGGGTTGACTATTGCTCAGGCCCATTTATGCCTTTCAATGGGCCTTCTTGTTGCATTTGGTTTAGTTAAAGAGTTGTGGGTTTGGTTTCATTAGAAAAATAATTTCCTGCTTATTTTTCGTGTAACATGAAAGAGTCGAGGTAGTTTTTCTATCCTTTCATCCATTTGTCGTTTCAATATTTTTATTTTCCAAAATATAGAACTGGGTCGTAGTTTTTTTGCTAATAATAATAAATTGTCAGTTTATTCCAGCAAAATAATTGAAGTCAATAAGAAGTAAAAGAAAAACCCAGAAGTTGTTTTGTACAAACATAAATTAAAATTAGCATCTTTACCATTTCCCGAAAGTTTTACTTTATCAATTTTTTTATTTGTTTTTGAAATATAAAATAAGTTAAGGCTAAGGTTGATCCTAAAAAATAGTTCAATATTTTCTAAAATAAACTGATAATGATTTCAGATTATTTTTTATTTGATTGTTTTGAAAATCTCTATTTGCATAATTCACATTACAGTTTGATGATCTTTATTCATTTTAAATGAATTTCCAATTTGCCTATTTTAAAAACCATTATAGTCTTAAGAAACACTTGATACACAAAAAGACTTGCAAATTATTATTTTCTTTCAACAAAATATATGACTTTTTTGTTTGTAATTTTATAAAAATAAATAAATAAATTAAATCCTTCAAAATATATATAAAAAATAATATTAAATCCATTAAATAAAATTAATTTTAAAGATTAAATATATATTTTGTATAAAAAACTTATAGATATAATTTAATTATAGGCATGTTGTCCACGTTGCATTATTGAGAATCAAATGCAAAATCCTCGGATAATACTGGGTGGTTGAAATCATGTGACAATGCTGTCCACGCAATTTCTATTTCGTTTTTCTTTTCGATCTCACCCACGCGCCTTTCATGCCAAATGCCACCTACCTTTTCTTCTTTACAACGAGATCTTAAACAATATCTACTGCTTTTAAGATAAATAATCAGTATAATAAAATATTATGATATTTTGTTATGAATATAGAAATAAAATGTAATAATTAGTATATGTGTTTATAAAAGAAATTAATTATATATCAAGTATTTTAAATTTATAAAAAAAACTTAAATAAGCTTTTAACTAGTGAAATTTTAAAATGAAATTAGAGTTAGAAATATACGAGACTTTAATATATTTTCATCTTAAATTTTAAAAATAAATAGATATAGTTATTTTAATTTAATTATTTTAATTTTTTTACCATGTCTAATATATTTCTCAATCGACATTAAAACTAAAACTCTAATAGAGTGAGATATTATCATTAGTAAAATTTACTTACAACAATAATTATCATTCCAGTATCGGTATAACACGATATGAAACATTATATGGAAGAAGATGTAGGATACCATTATGTTGGTTTTCAAGATGGGGAATCACTAACGGTGGGACCAAAGTTATTACAACGGACCACAAAAAAGATAAAATTGATCCAAGATCAGATGAGAGCAACTCAAAGTAGACAAAAGTCATATGCAGATAAGAGGAGAAGGTCGTTGGAATTTGAGGTAGGAGATCATGATTCTTACGACTAAAACCAACTACAGAAGTTGGGAGGGCTATTAAAATGAGGAAACTGACACCCAAATTAGCACTGCTGCCTTAATTAGCAAATTTGCATAACGTTTTTCATGTATCCCAATTGGGGAATTATATTCCAAATCCAAAACATGTGTTGGAAGTTGATGAGATTCAGGTCAAGGAGAATTTAATGATGGAGGCTGGACCGGTGCAAGTACTAGATGTTCGAATGAAAAAGCTAAAAGGAAAAGAAGTTCGCACAATAAAGGTACTTTGGGATGAAGACACGCAATAAATGACTTGGGAATTAGAGGAATTCATGAGAAAAGAATATCCTTATCTCTTTTGTTGACTAGCCAATTTTCAAGGGCGAAAATTTTTGTTGTTAGGGAAAATGTAAAACCTTTGAATATAGTTGTAATTAAGACGTTAGATTTTTTTTAAAATATAATTTTCTTTATGTATAATACTACAGTAAAATACGTATAATGCTACAGTGGAATACATATAATGCTACAGGAAAATATGTACAGTGCTATAGTGAGAATACCTCGTGAATCATGTGTTGTTACAGTACTGCTACAGTAAAAATGTAGTATAAGTTACAGTAGTGCTATAGTGAAATTAGTATAACTACAGTACTGCTACAGTAAAATGTAGTACAACTACAGTAACCCTAACCTCAACTATAAATAGGGGTGAGGAAATGAAGTTTTGCACAAAGAGAGTGAAAGTAAGCAAGCGTTTCATAGAAAATAAGGAGATTTTAGGGCTAGAATTTGAGTTGTAGAGAAGGTAGCAAGAACTTCTGAAGAGGTGCTCTTAATCCAGGAAAAAGAGAGAATAAGGTAAGAGGAGCTAACCTTCCTCGGTTCTTATTTTGTAAATAAGTAGTGATGATTTAATATTGTTATGGTGAAAAAAGGAACTATTATTACTATTGTTTTTCTATGTGAACTTAGGTGATAAAAATTGTCTATAATCTTGTATTGAATATGTGAATGTGTAAATGTTAATATTGTAATTAAATGTTTAAATTATTTTTATGATCTTTATTAGATTGATATCTTGGGATGGTAATAATGTGAAATTTGTGAAACCTAATTGAGGAACACTTTGGCTAAGGAAAGACAAGCACCAGTGTAAAAACAGTGTATAACGTCACGTGTTTAACGTCTAACCACTCAATAGTCAACGTTAAAAATGACCGATGGTATTTTTGTAAATAAATGCAATTACTAAACGTCGTTTAGAATTGTAATTCGACGTAAAAAAGATATAAAACGTCAAATGTCCCAGCATTAGACGTCAAAAGGTTAGTGAATTCAATAAAAAATTGAGCGGGAGATTGAAAATTCATTCACTTTATCTCAATGCGCGAGACCCTCTTATCTGCTCAAACTTTTCTCGAACGAAGTTTGACGACCATCACATGTAATCTTTCTTTCACTGATTATTTTCGTGTTCTTGTCCTTCATAGGCGCATTCAGCTTTTTCTCTCACTAGTGGCAACACTTTATTCCGATGAACTCATCTTTTGAAGGTTAATTTTCGTTTTCGTTTTGAAGAACTTATTTATTGAACTTGTTTGTTGTTTTTTTTTTGTCGAACGGGTTTGTTGTTGTTGTTGTTTGGTTGAACTTGTTTGTTGTTGTTGTTTGATTGAACTTGTTTGTTATTTGTTATTGTTCTTTGTTGTTGATCCTAGATTACCGTTCATAATTCATGCTTTATAAAATACCAAAAACTGAAATTTGTTGTTTTTCTATTTTTCAGGTTTCGTAGAGTTGTAAAAAAGGATCAAAATTAATCAAAATAATAATAATAAAAAATTATTAACTTCGTATATTGACAAAATTCGACGTTAAAGTAACGTCGTATATTGACAAAATTCGACGTTAAAGTAACGTCGTATATTGACAAAATTCAACGTTAAATTAACGTCAAATTTTTTAAATTTGACATCAATTTAACGTCTCTCGATATGACGTCGTTCTAGAATTCGAAGTGAAAGGCCAAAAATATTCGATGTTGTACACTATTTTTGTACTAGTGAAGGTATTTAAGTTGTCCATTAAGACACACCTCTCTTTCTTAGAAATCTACTCAAAAAACTTGCACTTTATTTTAAAAAATAGAATATAATTTGTTTATGTAAATATAATCAACAGTATGAATTTCAAATAAATTATGATTATTATGTTGAAATGTGAACTATAAAGATGTTAGGATAGATAATTAATCAAATTATGAAGTTTAAGTTTTTTACCACGTTTTTCATTTCTAAGCTACCTTAGAAAAACTCTAATTGCCACTTAGTCTACCATTAGATCAATATGAAAATTTAATATATGGTTCATAAAACATAGTAATTAACTTTGACCATCATGATTTTTAATTTGAGGATTGTACTTAGAGGAAGCGATCTTTTAATTTTGAGTAGAATGACCATCACTTTAATTCTACCTCTAAATTATCTCGGAAAAATCTAAATCCCCACTTCATTTACCGTTAGATTAAATTGAAATTTTGATAGATAATTCTTGAGATGTATTACTATACTTTGACCACTCGGATTTGTAATTAGATGTTTGTACTTAGAGCAATCAATTATGTATTTTAGGTATAGTTGAAACCCACTTGAATACTGTTCTCGAGTTGTCTAAGTAAAATATCAATCTCTACCAAATCAACCGTTAATTTGGAAAGATAGTTCCTAAGTTATATTAATTCACTTAGACCGTTCAAATTATTTTATTGGATCTTTATATAAATTATGGCGTGTTTATTAAAGATTTCAAAACGGCCTAAATTTTTTTCTAAATCACCAATGTAAAATTAAGAATTTTTGCTTTATTAACGTTAAATTGAACTGCAAATTTTACCATAGTTTCTAGAGATATTGTGAATTAATTTACTGTTCAGATCTTCCATGTGAGACATGCACTAAGAACAAACTTTTAGGTAATGTTCATAACAATAAAGATGGTTGATCCATAATCTTCAATTGGTGATATTATGTTGAAATTGTACTTGTTATGGGTAAGTTAAAATTTTAATAAGAGTATGATATTTGGTCTATAGGTATATATGATATGGTATAAATTTTAGGTATTGACACAATTACGTAATGGGAAGAGGTTATTACCAATTCATGATTAACGAATGAATATCATTGAGTTAGATGGATAAGATGAAGTGATTCGTTGATTTTGTGTAAAATTAAGTGAATATAAGGAATTATTAGTTATGAAATGAAGTTTAAAGTTTACTACTAGGAGTAGTGGAGTTAAGTAGAGTGACTCGGGAGGCTTATGAAAGCAGGCAAAGAGCGGTCTAACCATAAGGCTTTAACATAAGCAGAGTACTCGTGAGTTTTTATAGAAGCAGGCAAAGAGTAGTCTGACCATAAGGCTTCGGAAAGTGAAACATAGTATACTCGTAAGGCTTAAGGAAGTAGACAGAGAGTGGTCTGACCATAAGGCTTCGGAAGTAAGCATAGTATACTCGTAAGATTTATGGAAACGAGAAGGATGATTTTGAAAGAAGTTAGGAAATGGTATATTAAGTGAATTAGTGTTTTCAGAATAATTGTGTGTATAAGTTGTAGTACTACATGATGGAATTATGAGTAAGTTTAATTATTTTATATTACGGTTAGTTTACTCTTATTTGTTTGTGTTATGATCGTATAACTCATGTTATACGTAAGTAAATAATGTTGCAGATATAATTGAAAAATCTTAGAGATGATGAGAGAGATACTAGGAAAAATCTTTCAGGGTTTTTTGTTAAAAATAAATTGTATCAAAAAATTATGTTGTGTAAGACTTGTAAGTTTAATTTTGATCTTATGTTAAATGGCAAAGATTATGTTGTTTAAAGTTTGTAAGTTTGAAAATGCACTTTTGTTAAATCAAAATAAAGTTTTGATTATGGAGATCAAATATAAAATTCAAATTTTGTTTTATTACTCGTAATACCCTTTAAATTATTTGGGGTGTTACAAAAGTCATTCCATGCAATTCAGACCGAGACATGGTCGTTAAGTTTAGACTCACATCATGGGTGTTGCTCCCTCCACCACCCCAAGTGCTCCTACATCTCCCCGTTATTTTAATTTATTTTTAAAATATTTTACACATGCCACTATTTTCTTTTATTCCAAAAATACCCTACACCTCCCCACTATCTTCAACAATCTTTCTCTTTCTCTCTACATTAATGGAGCATTCACATGACTTAGATTTGAATTTGTGATATATTGCAAAATATAAAATTCAGATAAAACTTCAATATTAGTGTTTCTACCTCTTCCATTTTATATTAATAGTAAATAATAATAATATATTATTATTATTATTATATACTAACTTTATAATGACAAAAAAACTAAATAAATTCCAAATCTTTAACAAATAACTTTTCTTTTATATTTTAAGTATTTAATAATGTTTTTATATTATTTATCTAATAAATTAAATACTTTATTCAAGTTATTTGAGTCGAACATGTCTGTAAGTTAAAACATAATATAATGTTAAAAATTATAGATATTAAATGTAAAAAAAAAAACATATATATAAACATTTTTCTAGAAATTTAGAACAAAATTTTACTATTTATTAAGTAATTTGAAGAAAAAAAATATATCGAACAACAAAAATAAGATTGAATCAAGCTTATTTAAGGGAATATATCAGAAGTTCAAATCTGAGTCATGTAAATACTTCATTAATGAGTGATGTAAATACTCCATTAATGTAGAGAGAGAAAGAGAAAGATTGCTAAAGATAGTGGGGAGGTATAAGATATTTTTGGAAAAAAAAATAGTGAGAAAATATAAAATATTTTTGAAATAAATTAAAATAATGGAGAGGTGAAGAAAACAACACCCCTCACATCATTGAGTGTTTCTGAACCCGATTGAAGCCTAACTTTTCAGTTAAGTTGCAAATAGTGTAACATCCCAAAAATATATGTATAAATCATATTGAGTGGAATGCATCATATGTAATAAAGTAAAGCAGTCAAGAGTAGAGTCAGATGAAGTATATATAATACAGTCATCCAAAATGAAATGTAAAAGCTCTACATATAGTCATAGAGTCTTTCAAAACGAAGTGAGATAAAAGAAAACTAAAGTATATACATATGAACATAAACGTCCTAACTACTCAGCAGTGTCTGGAGTCTCAGCGGCATCAACTCCATCTAATACTTGCTCCAAAGGAACCTCTGCAATCTCTGCTCACATCCAAATTTGGATGATCATTGCAAAAGAAAACAAACACAGACAAAACAAACAACACACGCGCAAGGGTAAGCTAGAATTCAAAAGAATACAAGTCCAATACAATTTAAACAAAGTAAAAGAGGCATACAAGTAATCACAATCACAGAAATACAGTTTTAATAAGTTATGAGTTATAGTTTTATTAGATAGTGTTAGACTTAGACTCGTCCGGACCCGGAATGAATATCGAGCTATGGCGGGTTATGCACTTGTGGTGGCCTCTACTGCTTTGCAAAGCCATTGCCAATGGGTTTCACCCTACCACACACAAGGTTAGTCCGTTATCACTCACCTTGGCCCATATACAATGGAGACAACCAAGACTAGGACCCCCTACTACTCTTCACCACATGAACTAATCTTCTCTAAGTGAGATTGAATAGTCATTAGAGCATTAAGGGCAACCCCCAAGACTGAGCTACCTATATTCATTTCAGAACTTAACTTGAATCACTCATTCTTAGCCCATATAAAATGGAGACACCCAAGATTGAGCTTCCTATATTCATTCTCATAACTTAATTTGATCTCACCTAGAGATGTACTTAAATCACATTACATTCCACACTGACTTTACTTACTTTCATACTTTTGATTTCATACCATGAATGTTTTATATTAGTTTAGTTTCTTACAGAAATTAAGCATGAATCAATCTCATAATACTGAAAGTAATCATACAAAATAAACAAGAAAAGATACCTAGATCATCACACAAGAAAGGAAGAGAAAACAAGAATTACATATTTTCAGAAAAACATCACTTATTAATACAAATATCCTTATAATCTTAAATTACCAATACTTAGGTAATTCAAATAGCTTGGAAACCCTCACCAATGGCTCCGGAAGGGTCAAAAACCCCCAGAACGACCTAAAAAACATCCAAAACGGATGTCCGGAACCCCCCAAACTGTCAAAAACAAACGCAACAGCAGAAAACTGCGCCCAGCGTGACTTTTCCTGCTGGAAACAGCAGGAAATGGCGCCCAACGCCAGTTTTGTGGCGCCCAGCGTGAATTATGCAAATTTTCTGCATAATTGAGCAACTCTACCCCCTAAGTTTCGTTTTAGACCTTTTGGTGAACTTTGGACACTCCTAAATCGAAATACAAGTTGAATCTAACTTGTTTGAAGGCTTACACACAATCCTAACTAAAAATTCTAAGAGATATGCAGAAGAATTGGATCAATTAGCTCAATTTCTGTTACTTATAGGGTCAAACTTAGATCTGCAATGTATAAAGTGTTTTTGGCTGGTTTGAGACTTCTAGCAAGTCAGAATTTACTCACCTAAGTGATCCAAATGGTCTAAAACCACCTCTAACCCTTGACTCACGAATTCACTACCCAAGTTCCCCAATTTGACTCAACATCAANAATTAACTTAGTCTTTTACTCACAATNTGCAGAGAATGAAATCCTCATCTTTAAAACAATAAACATTNANATCACATACATGGTCATACAATTTGTAATTGATCACTTAGCAGTTCTTATCAAACACAAGCTATACACATCAATTTTCAGCACAAGTTCTTTTTATCTATTTCAAAATAAAGGAATCCTTCACTAATTTACACATGCATCATATTTCAACAGTTCTACCTAAATATCAAACCAAAAGCAGCAAAATTTTCAAATAACAATTAAAATCCAGCTTCCCTTACCTCTGTTCAACAACGCAGTATAAATATATTCTAGCTCGCTCTCTTGGAATTCGAAGATAACACTAGAATCACCTATAGATCATTAAATTTGGAATGGAAACAAGTTTTAGAATCTAAGTGAGGTTAGAATTCGAAGAAAAACAAGGTGGGTTACATGCAACAAGATTTTGTTGCATGAGTACAGCCCTAGAATGACCTAGAAAAGGGGTTTTTTCTTACCTGTTGAAGGAAATTGAAATTCGAACGGTAGAAATGTTGATTGCGGCCTCAAGAACGTTTAGGAGCTCCCTAATCAGAAATTAAACGGTTAGAATTTGTGTTATGGTGGGTGGAAAGCATAGCACTGAAGCAAGAAGAAGAAGAACTGTGTTGGGTTTTAGTGAAAGTATCGTGGTAGAGAAAATAAAAAGAGGGCTGAACTTTGGAAGGAAATGTTTTAATACAACTTTATTTTAAAACTTTGTCCAATGTTCTGCTGCCACGTGTGCATCACTTTAGTGATATTTTCTCAGATCTTACAAATAGTAAAATTAAATAAACAATCAATTTATAATTAGTATAAAATATTTGAGGATTAATTCATAATTTAAAATATTTAAAGACTCGTATCATTATGAAAAATATTTTAAAATTAATTACATTTTATAGTTGGTCCAAATTGATCTATCCATTTTAAAAAGAGAATTTGAGGAGTATACATTTTTAAGTAATGGATAAATAAAAACCAAATTTATTCAAAAGTTGGTTGAGACTGAATTATAAATCATAAGTCAATTTTACATTTATTTAATGTGAGTATGTAGAATTACTTTTTATCGCAGGTGTCAAAATGGGATGTGTTTTTCGGGTCAGTCCACCAAAATGGAACGAATGAGGTACAATTTTCCATCTGTTTTGATCTCACCCGTCTAGTCACCAAGTTGATGGACCAAAGTAAATCAATCTATGCCTGACCTTTTTTGTTATTTTTTAAATTAAAAATTAAAATAAATATAATTAAAAAGATTAAATTTTTGTTATATTTTTGTAAACATGTAATAATTTAAATATAAATGTAATAATTATTATAATTTATGAATTAAAAATATTAATTAATCAATTTAAAATTTAGAAAATATATATATGGTTGAATATGATTTAAATATTTATTTATAAGTATATATATAAAAAAAAAATAAAAAAAGTTAAAAAAGTGGGCCAGCCAATCAACTTGTCTTGTGGCAGTAGATTGCAATTCGAGAGCGAACTGAACCAAATCAAATCAGGAGGCGTGTTTGTCTATTTTGCCGCTTCAACTTTTTGTGTATTCATTATATAAATAAGGGGATTTAATTTGTTTCAATTGCTACAACACATACTCGGAAATAAAAAAAAAAAAAAATCAGTCCAATCAATTTTCTAATTTAAAAATATTACAACAAATTGTATGATTTGATTAATTATCTGAAAATAATGGTACTAATGAAAGAAAAAAGAGAGTTAAAGTGTGTTATATTGGAAAAGGAATATTTGGTTGCATGTAGAAAACGTGCTACATTAACCGAATAAGGGATTTTGAATTTATCTGAAAATGAAACTTATTTATCTCACATAAAACAAATACATGACATGATAGAACTTGGTTTCTGCAATATATTTAATATAGCAAATAAATGAACCGGGTCCAGCTAATCACCATCATCTTTACACCTTTCAATATTTTCTTATAAGATAATCTTATCTATATAAACATGGAGAGGCATCCGCTACAAGTTTCGGATATTTTTTATTTTACTTTATAAATTTAATTTTAAAGATTGAATGTAGCGTTTTTCTTTTCATAAGTATTTATATAAAATTTCATATAAATCAAACAGTATATTATATTTTTTTAATATATATATATATATATATATATATATATATATATATATATATATTTATTTATCATTTTTTTTTTACTTTTAATATCTGAATTGCACGTTCTAAAACTAAATTTATAAAGNATATATATATATATATATATATATATATATATATATATATATATATTAATTGTTCATATTTATTTTTCTAACATTTGCTGAATTGCACGTTCTAAAACTAAATTTATAAAGGTAAAATAAATTATTAAATATTTGTTTGTGTTTTAAAGTATGTATAAACTTTATATGGACATTTTATAAACGAATATAAAATGCTTTTAACAAGTGACACTTAAAAAGTCTTTTGTTGTGACGTTTGTTCTCCTGTCTAGTAATAGCGTAATAGCAAAATTCCTAGTGATGAACAATTTTTCCTAAATCCATTTCTCATATATGCTAAAATATTTTCGTTCATAATTTCATCGCCTCTTCATTTTTCCCTTTCGTTTCCACTTGTCCCCTCTTTACCATTCCCTTTTGTGTTTCAGTAATCATTAAAATGACAAAAATATTCTTATATTAAATATTTATAGATAAAATTTATAGTACATAATTAATATTTGATATTATTATTTACCAATAACGAATAACAAATATTTTACTATTTGGTTATGAATGAGTCAAGTGTAAATGTCGTACTATATATTCATATCCACGAGTATTCATTACTTACAAAAAATTAAAATTAAAATTTAATTTAAATTTTATCAAGTTAAATATAATTAAACTTAAAATCAATTTATATTTTATTAAATTAAATTAATTTAAAATTAAATTTTAATTTATATTTTATTTTAAAAAATTATAATTTTTTTCAATATTCATGCACATTTATGGATACCTGCAGGTTTTAAAATATTCGTGAATATTTTTTAAACAAGTATTCAACAAATAAATAGTATATTTTTTTGTTATGGACAAATTACGAGTACGTATTATTCGTACCTGACCTAACCTGTTGTCATCCCTAATCACCACATGCTCCCACCTCTCTTTCTATATCCTTGTTCGCCATCACTCCCCTAAGTGTTCATATTATTGTCCTTTCGAATATCACCTAATCAAAACTTCTTTCCCACTTCCTTATTGACTACGAATCCACCCATTACACCACTATTCTCGATGCAAGATTGACATACTTGACCTTTTTTTACCAATTAATCCAAAATATAAACGATTGAGATTGAACCCATGATTCTTACTTCATTAACTATACACTTTGTCATGCCAACAATAACATCAATGTGCCAAGAAAAACATTTAAGACTTCAACTTCTCCTTTAAGAACAATTAATTCTTCTTCTTCGGCTTCTGCTCCCAATTCATACTATCCCTTGATTTAAATCTCATCTATATATATATATATATATATATATATATATATATATATATATATATATATATATATATATATATATATATATATAAAAAATATCTTTTTATTTTATGAACGCTGCGTGTTCACATGGTCAAAATCGAAAGGGTCGGGGTTTCAAAAGATTCTTGCAAGTGAAGGCACCGATTTTACCTTAACGTTCCTTTTTATTTGTTTAAAACGATCTTTGACCAATGTGTCTTTCGAGATTTTTCCACAAGTCATGAGCCT
Source organism: Vigna radiata var. radiata (assembly GCF_000741045.1). Lineage (NCBI taxonomy): Eukaryota > Viridiplantae > Streptophyta > Magnoliopsida > Fabales > Fabaceae > Vigna > Vigna radiata. The sequence continues at coordinate 30,519,393 of NC_028357.1, forward strand.
TGGGGTTGGCTCCGAACTCTATAAATAAAGCTCATGCTTCCTCCTTTTAAACAAGGAAAAAAGTCCCTAACATGCTATCTCTCTCTCACTCAACATTCTTTTATTCTATTGTTTCTTCTCTTTCACTCTCTCATTTATTATATCTTCCTTTATAATATTATGGGTATTCCTTTTTCCATTTTAAAGGAGTCTTGCTTGCTAGTTTTGATATTTTTGGAAATTTCTAGGAAGTTCTTGTTGTATCCTAAGGAGTTTGCGCAACATGTAGCGGATAAGTCCTGAAGGACAATGATATACACGTCTTGGGAAATCTTTATTTGTGTTTTTGTCAGTTTTTTTACAACAACCTTAAGGATTTATGGCTAACCACAATAACTCAAACCTAGAGAATCAAAATATTGTTTCCAGAACTCAGACAGTTTTCATGAAATCTTTCCTGAATGTATCGAAAATTAAAGTCTTCTCTAGACAAAATTTCCAGTTATAACAAGAATGTGTCAACCCTTTCAGACATATATAAAATCACTTTTCTTATTTCATAACCTAAACCCGACTTTAGTCTTCCTCCAAATTCAAAATAAGTTAAAAATTAAAAAAAATATTATAATAAAAGCCAATAAAAAAAAGGAAAAAGTTACACTGATGATAAAAATTACAGGAGTGAAATTATTCTAATTCTGCTAAAATATTTTACATTTACACAATTTATACAAACTTTTAAAACAGAAACATAATACAATTATCGTAGGTAATTTGAAAACAAAAAATATATTTATTCTTAAAATAAATAAGAAATAGTCATTTCTATCTCACGTGTGGAAAAATTTGTACGCACGATTACTAATTCTCATTATAATAACTCTCCACGCGGTGCAAATTAAAAATGTGAAAATCATTTACGCGGCATTTTATTTTGTTTTTTCTTGCAATAATTTCTTCCGTTGGGATAATATATGAATTTCAAAATATTTCTTTTAATCGAAGGAATATGAATTTATCGTAAGACTTTGGAAGACTACGAAATATAACAATTTGATTGAGAAAAATAATGTTTTATATGTCAATTTTCTGCTTTGTATGTAAACTTGAATCTAGAGATGAAAACGGCATATACTGCTTATCTGTTACCGATAAAAATAAAAAAAAAATCATTTATTATATCATTCCTTTAACTTACATATTCTCGTACAAAATACTTACAACCGTAAATATTTAAAAAATTATTTTATAAATTTTTAAATAAAATTAAAAGTATATAAAATATAATATAAATTAAATTAAATATAAATTAAAATTTAATTTCATTTAAATTTAATTTAATAAAATATAAATTAATTATAATAAGATAAATTTAATAAAATATACTTTTAATTTTAATATTTTAGATAATGAATACTTAATGTATAAATAATATAATATTGATCATATCTGACTTGTTTAATAATTTTTTTTTAAAAAAACTTATTATTAATTACTCAAAGATAATAAATATATGTATATACTAATTATTTTTTTGAATTTTATCCAAATTATTCGTAAATACAATTATTTTTGACATATTGGATGATAATCTTAAACAAGAAACAAGTTTACATTTTGTTTAAGAGATGGAAAATATAAGCATTTAAATAATCTTCCAAAAAAGGTATTTTGTATTTAACTTAGATTATAGAATGTGATAAAGAAAAGCAGAAAGATTTAAAAGAAATTTAGAGATAAAATGCACCTGAATCTAAATTTGAAGAGAAAACAAATAAAAACAAATTTAATGTCATTAAATTATCTAAGTTGTATTTTCAATCTTAGATAATTACTGAATTATAAATCTACCTTTTTAAAATTGATTAAATTAAATAAAAAATAATACTAAATAAGTGAATCTAAAAGTATTTTTCTAATTATTATATTATCAATTTGGGAAGTGTTTTTTACTTATGTCATGGATGATATTCTCTCTGGAATCCATCCTCCCAGATAGTTATGATTAATGTATAAAAAAGTATATTTGAGAGAAAAGAAGCCACATTAATAATATAAAGTCGAATTTAAAAATTAAAAAGTTGACAGTAGAATAGAGCAGTCCGCTATGATTAACCTGAATAAATAACTTTCCTCGTTTTCTCCATTTATTACTATAGTATAACTTATTATATTATAATTTCTGGGAAAGAAAGAAATTAACAAACTTTCAATTTTGTTGCGTTTCTGGTGATATTTCTGACATTATATGACTCACAACCACACATCTTTCAATGTGCACCACTTATTTGAGTAGCCAAGTGCTGTCAAAACTAGCTTTGTCCCAATGTGGATTGTGCTGAAATTATATCTTGTATAATTTGTTGGCTTATCAAGCTTCTTGACTTTAGCATTGGTAGAGAAGGGGCAGTCCGCTCAGAAAAAACGATGAGTCCCATGACCATGACCGTGATGTTTCTTTAGTCAGGTCAAGGTTCGATACCTGCTAAGGTTGCTTAGAATTTCGTGAAGATTGATGTATGTACGCGGTTAACCTCCACAGCATAGTTACATTTGGACAGTGATTCAGTGTGCTTGTGTCTGATAGGTGAGATTTGGGTTGTGAGTTGAGTTCGGACCTCTGATTTAGATGGAGCTTAAATCCTTCTCTTCTACTTCCGTCTCCACATCTGATGTTGCCCGTGTTGGAAGATCCTATTCTACTTTCATCTCCACTTTCAGGCACAAAGTTGGAGTTAAATTTTCTACCCACTTCAAGTGCCGCAGAGGTAACTAACAATTGCCCAAATTCTTGGAGGTTTTATTGTTCTATTTTATTTTATTTTTTTCCTTTGATTTTTGTTGTTTTTGTTTCTTTTTATGATACTTGACCTGCTTGTTAGTTTGAGCTTCTTGTTTTAGTTTTTTTTTTTTATCAGTAAAACTGAATATCTGAACTAATTGTAGCTGATGAGGTAGGTATAAGCCATGGTTAATTTCGTTCATTCGTTTCTAAAGTTCACATTTTTACTAGTATTTGATGCCCCCTTTTTTCTACTTCAAAGAATGTGGGAAGATTTGAAAAAAAAAAAATTGTTTGGATTTTTTGGGGTTCGAATAGGAATGTGAGTTTAATGCCTTCCAATGTTTAATTTCAGGGTTGTTTCTGCGGACTTACAGTGGTTCGGACAAGGCTTATTTCACAAATGAAGTTGTAAGTAGTTCAGTTCGTCAAGATAATCTCGCAGCAGAAACGAGTTCCCGTAGAATTAACGGAACCAATGGCTCAACTTCGAGCTTCTATTACAGAAATCTGAGAGTACTTGATGCTTTTGATGATGAATATGGGGGAGTTGTCGTTGACTCAGATAGGATACCATCCAACCCATATACCTTCGCATCTTTGTTGCGTTTGTCTCTCTTTCAGTGGAAAAAGATGGTAAATTCTCTGTCCATGTTTTCATCTTCCCTAACATGAACTGTGCTACATGGAAATCAGTCACCTCTTAATGTGATTCTGGTGTTTCGTCGTTTGAAATAAGTCATGCTTGAGAAAACAAAGACATATCAGTATTTTCCATTTACTTTATTTTGAGACTGCGTCTAAGATATCTGATCATTTACAGGGAAAAAAGGGAATTTGGCTAAAGTTGCAGTTAGAGCAATCTGACCTTGTTCCAATTGCTGTTAAGGTAATTCAACTTTTAACATATCTACCATTGACAAAATAAACAAAATAGATATGCAAATGATAGCTTATTAGTAACCTCATTTTGGTCTCAGGAAGGCTTCCAATACCACCATGCTGAACCAGGATATGTGATGTTAACTTACTGGATTCCTGAAGGACCCTGCATGCTTCCAGCGAATGCGTCTCATCAAGTTGGAGTTGGTGGGTTTGTCATCAACGACAAAAATGAAGTATGGTTGCCTCTAATATAATAAAACATTAGAAGGAAGCAAACACATTTGAATCATGCAGAAACTGATATTTGTGTAATCTTCTGTTAAAAATTTATGAAGGTGCTTGTAGTACAAGAGAAACACTGCTCTCCAGGAACTCTTGGTCTTTGGAAGATACCAACCGGATTCATTCTTGAGGTAATTTTCTTTAATGCTCTTCAAATGAAATATAAAGACCAAATTATAGATGCTGTTGAATGGCTATCTCATTTCTGTAATTCTATTTCAACTTGAACTCTTTATCACTTACCTGTTTGAATATTGTCTCAGGCAGAGGAGATATATACTGGAGCTGTAAGAGAAGTGAAGGAGGAAACTGGGGTAAGTTTGATGAAATTTTATGCTTTCCTAGGGTGCAAATTGGAATTGAATTTATTCATGGGGTTGTATTGTATGGTAAGTTTCAATTCTCTGAGGGGCTTTCTTTTTATGCTAGCTGTTTTTTGTTGCAGATCGATACAGAGTTCATTGAAGTCATAGCATTTAGGTAACAACTCCGTTCATACTCCCAGCCATCATCAAGAAAGTGCAACTTTTCTTTAATAAAATAAATTTGAAACTATAACTATTCATTCTGTGTATATACTCGATTCATAGTAAATAATTTGTAGTAATTGGATTACTGGATGGGTTAAAGTACTTAGTGACAGAATCTAGTATGGTGAGAGTGGTCCATGATTTACCTTTTATTTGAGTACTGCCACAGTTTTGTTGTATTTATCTTCAAGGTCTGATGAATTTCATAATCAATAATAGGCATGCTCATAATGTGGCCTTTGAGAAGTCAGATTTGTTCTTCATCTGCATGCTAAGACCCCTGTCATCTGAGATCATTGTTGATGATCTTGAAATTGAAGCAGCAAAGGTGAGATATTCTTACTCATGAAGACAATTAATGGAAACTTTTTCGGAGGTGTATGTGTGTTGTTGCATTCAAAGTTTGACTGATCTGAGTTTGAAATGGGTGATGTGATGTGATGTGATGCAGTGGATGCCTCTGGTTGAGTTTGTAGAGCAACCACTGATCCAAGAAGACTCAATGTTCAAGAAGATCGTGGATATCTTTATTGCTCGTCTGGGGAAACGATATTGTGGCTTATCAACTCATCAAGTAGTTTCAAAGTTTGATGGCATGGTATCATCCTTGTACTACAATGTCATCGACAATGAAGATACCTGTGTTGGAAACTGAGAACTCAAAAGGAGAATGAAACGCTTCTTGGCTCCATCTATAACAAACCCTCGCTTCTCAAATTTCAGCATCAAGCTGAAAACCGAGCTAACCACTATACTGCAGATATCCAAACCGATATGTGTATGTTAACATGCAAATCACAATTTATCCCTATTATGTATATAAATATCTCCATCATGCTGCTGCTTCATCATCATCACATTCCACATTGACCAATGATTCTTGCAAAAAGAACATCAACCTGCAGTATATTAACTCAAAACTTAAAAACGAAGTTTAGAGGAAATCTCCATAAATATTGATATATACCTATTAATCGGGTCATTTTTTCAACAACCCAAGATCATAAACATTATTATTCAACGATATAAGATATTATCTATATAGGTTAAGAGTTTCATTTCAAACAGTATTCAACCTTGATTATAAATAAAATCAATTTATAATATATAATTAGATGTATATTTTATTTTATATATTAATTTTGTGAAGTTGAAATAAGTTTAAATTTTTTTTTCAACATTATATCAAAGTTATAAATTAAAATTTATTATAATGATATTTATTATTAAAATTATTATCTCACTTATTATTAAACGATTTATTATTTTTTTAATTTATTGTTTTATTCATGACCAAATTAGTATTAATTAATTTATTAATATTTTGTTTTATGTTTAAGATATATATGTTTTAGTGGAAGAAAAGTAGGTTAAAAATTTAATATCAATTAAAAATAATATAAATTTACAATATATAAGTTAACTTAAATCTTATTTTATTATTGATTCGACTTTATGAAGTTGAATTACATTAAAAAATTTCCTATTAATGCTTATATCCTTCTTAATTTCTTCTCCATCAGCATAAATAAGCGACATTGTTATTAGGATCAGAAAGAAACAAAATAGTTGGTGTGATTGAAGAACACCTCTTCTAATTTGATAATGACATTGGGAAAGCAGACAGCTAGATTTTTCCTGAGTAAAACGTTCGCTGTTGAGACAGTAGAATTTATATTAGAATAATACCATTTTTTAAATTAAATTAGTAAATAAGAGATGCTAAACTATTTGACAAAATTTATTTACGTTTCTGATTATTTTTTTTTTTGAATTCAGTACTTATATTTAAGGACAATGATATTTTGACAACACTTTTTGACAATTTTTTTGATAATGGAACACGTGTCATCATTTTATTGGTCTATTTGAATTTATATTTAAAAAATATTTAAAACGGACCAATCACAAACTGCCACGTATGCGTTGTCAAAAAGTTATTAAAAAAATATTGTTAAAAGAAGTTTTTCCTATATTTAATTATGAATTTGATAATTTTGATAAAGGGTCTAACGAGAAATTGACCACGCACGTCTAATTATGAAATAAAAGATTGAAGGTTCCAGAGTTTTTAAAGCAGAATGATGTTGTTGGTTGTATCAATCATATGACGGCAAAGAAGAGAAGTGATATCATAAAATACTTTTACATTTATTTGATATAGAAATAAAATAGTTATAAAAAATAAATTTTTATATTTTGAAAAAAATAAAAAAATATCAATAAATGTAATTTAAATATATAATTTTTTTTTAACTATTAATAACTATAGTTTTTTCGGCGCAGCAGTTCCCATATGTACACTTTCACGTGGTTGAAGTTTGAGAATAATGTGAGTGATGGGTGGGGTCTAGTTTATCCAGAAAGACAGTGCCACGTGACCTTGATGTGAGCTTTGTTTTATAACTCAATGAGTGAATATTAATTTATTTAGTTTCAATTCTCTTTCTGTCTTGAACGCAGATATAATCATTTATATAATTTGGGACAGCCTGTAGTTTATGCTCTTAATTCAAATTATATTCAATCATTCTTTAATTTTAAACGACATAAACAATTACATTCTTGATAAGGAGATTCTACAAATTTATGAGAAAAAATATTAAATATTTCTAGTTATTATTTTATTTTATTAAGAGTAATGTGCTTAACATAAATGCTGTGAAATACTTTAGAAATTAGATAACTTTTTTTCTATAAAAATTAGATGACTTATAAGAGCTGAAGAGAGGAAAGGGATTATGCTCCCTAGGGTTTCAGAGAGGCAGAGAAATGGAAAATATTTATTCTGGATTTGAGATAAACATTTGAAAACATTAATCAAATCCATTTGTTGTATAGACAGATTGGAAAGCGGTTTCTAAGACATTTGAAAGGAGAGCCCAATGACGTTTCTGAGATATAGTGTTGGCGTCATATCAAAAGGGTAGTGCAGAGAGTAAAATGCCATTAAAGATGCCCATCTCTTACCTAAAACAAGGGTGTTGCTTTCTCCACCTATCTGCGACCTGTATCTTTCCACTATTTTAATTTATTTTAAAAATATTTTACACTTTTTCACTGTTTTTTTTTTCAAAAATACCCTACACATCTTCACTATCCTTAACAATCTTTCTCTTTCTCTCTCTACATTAATGGAACATTTACATGGTTCATTAATGGAGCACTTACATGACTCAAATTTCAACTTGTGATCTTAAATAAGTTTGATTCAATCTTATTTTGGCTGTTGAATATATTTTGTTTTTTTTCAAATTACTTAATAAATGATAAAATTTTGTTCTAAATTTCTAGAAAAATGTTTATATATGTGTGTTTTTTTTATATATAATATCTATAATTTTTAACATTATATTATGTTTTAATTTACCGACATGTTTGACTTAAATAACATGAATTTTATGTTAAAAATTATAGATATTATATGTCAAAAAAACACATAAATAAACATTTTTCTATAAATTTAGAATAAAATCTTAGCATTTATTAAGTAATTTGAAAAAAAAAATATATTCAACATCAAAAATAAGATTGAATCAAACTTATTTAAGATCACAAGTTCAAATTTGAGTCATGTAAATGCTCCATTAATGAGCCATGTAAATGCTCCATTAATGTAGATAGAGAAAGAGAAAAATTGTTAAGGATAGTGGGAAGGTAGAGTCATGTAAATGCTCCATTAATGAGCCATGTAAATGCTCCATTAATGTAGAGAGAGAAAGAGAAAAATTGTTAAGGATAGTGGGAAGGTATAGGGTATTTTTGGAATAAAAGAAAATAGTGGGGAGATGTAGAATATTTTTGAAATAAATTAAAATAGTGGGGAGGTACAAGTCCCACTTGGAGAGGTGCAAGGAGCAACATCCCTAAAACAAATATATATATATATATATATATATATATATATATATATATATATATGATATAATTAAAAAAAATTTATAATACATTTTTATTATATTGGTAAAATTTTAAAGTTTTTGCTTAGAATATTTAACGTAAATAAAAACTTAGGATTCAAATTTAAAATGTAACATGCAGCAAATGAAGTGTACTAATTATTTTGATTTTAACTAGTAGATAAGTTTTAATTGATGTGTGTATGATTGTATAAGAATTCATTTCAAGAATTGAATTGTTTAATAAAAATTTTAGTATCTTGAGTTGAATATAATGAATTTTTGTTTATTGACAAATTGTTGAATTATATTTGATTATTAATGAATTGTGAAGGTTAGATTTGTTGTGGTAAAAAATTTGGGTTTTGATAGGTGAAATTCTAGAGGGATGTTATTTCAATAAGTTTGAGACTTGAAGTTTGTTTTCACGTCATTTAAAACTTGGTTAGCTTTTTATTTTACAAAGATCTCTTTTGCATAGTATTAAATATGATATTGGTGCTTTTGGGCAAGGGGCTTGATTTGATGGATTGAGTTCCTACTCAAATGAGCAAATTTGTATTCAATTTGAGATATAAATGTGTTTTTTAATCAATTATAGTGCCAAAAATACTGGTTTGGTCATTTGGATAGGTATTGAGTGCATTTAGATCAAGATTCTAAGTTTCTATATTCTAGTATAGTGTTGAGCGGCCTTATGTGGCGTTGAGCGCTACCAAACCTGAGAGTCATTGGGCTCTAGAGCACTGATCGACCACTCCAGGCATTGAGCGCTGCGAAGTCAGTGAACTCTCTATTTTCTAGACGTTAAGTGGTGGTGGTCTTGGACCCTAAGCACCACTTTCGACTACAAGTCTAGGGGTTTTTCCCCCTCTAATTCACTAGGCGAGAGATTGTCTCGCTAGGCGAAATTCATGGCTTGTTGGGCACCAGCCTGGTGCTGAGCACCTGTTTTCTTCAAATATTTTCATCCTTTTCTATTTTTTTTCTAATTCATGATGTTTTAACTAAATTAAAGTATACTTAAGTGAAATATTATTGATGTCGATTGAATGATGTATGGTTGTGAGTATGGATGATATAAGAATGTGAGAAAAATCTCAAGGAGAGATTCTTTGATTTAAGAAAGTGCTAGTATATGCTTGACTGACAGGTTTCAGAAAAGATGTATCCAGATATTCTACCAATCATTCAACTCATATAGAAATGAATAAGATGAGGGAGATAATGATAGTAGGTTTTACCTTAGACTTTTGAGTCTTAGGAGTAAATGATTAACCTCATGAGTAGTAGGTTGAAATACTTATGTTTATACCTCTGTAGAGTATAAATGTTATTATGAGTGCATACCTTAGATGAAGTTCATGTCAAAGCATGTATCCAGATAATTAAGTCTAGAGTCAATTGCTTATATGTTTATATTATTGATAGGATGCTATAAAGGTTAAACTAATATGTAATATGTTAAATTTTTATGGTAATTCTTTTTGAATACTACCTTATCCTGCCTTTTTTTCCATCTATGTTTTGTTTTTTCTTTTCTAATGATCACTTATTAATGTGAGCAGAGGATGAGATAGGTGTTAGCTTGCTGATAATGGAGATTGATGACATTGTCAAGAGATGGTAGCTTTTATCTTTTAGAGAGACTTGTTACTTCTCTAGAGTCCTATAGATATGTTATGTCGATATAATTATTATTGTGGATAACTGTAACAATATTTTGTATGCTATTTGTTGTGTATTATCAGAATATATGATGCTTTGTTTAGTAGTTTATATTATTAAATAGGATTTTACATTAATTCATTACAAAGTTTTTAAAACTTTTTTAACAATAGTCTTTACATTACTTTTTTCCTTTCAGATAATTTTTAAAACATTCAAACTTATTTTAATAGTATAAATTTAAATAAAATCACACTTTTGCATTTGTTAATTATATTTAGTTATGTTTCAGTGTATGAGACTAGATAATAGAGTTTTCGAATTGATATCGTGTTTTAAATGTTAAGACTCAATTATTTTAATATTAAAAGGTTTGAAGAATTTTAGTTAACAAGTCTTATTACCTAAAATACACAATCTCTCTAAAAATTAATTTTGTCAATAATGTATTTTGTCTTAAATCATTAATAAAATTAATTTTGATTAATTTTTTGTATTTTACAATTTTATATATTTCATTTAATTCTTATTATATAAAAAAGGATTTCATTAAAATAAGAAATTATGAACATAGGTGGTAATTATAAATGAATGAGGTTTAAAACCTACACAAAATAATAGTCAATAATAAAAGAGGTTAAAAATCTTCACAAAAAAAAACCTCCATAATGAGTATGATACCAGGGGTTGTGAAAAACCTCCGCAGTATGTTTGTGATGACTCTAATTGTGGAGGTTTAAAAAACTTTGACAAATCGAAAAAAAAAAAAACTTCCACAAAATAACATTTTTTTTTTTCATTTTTTGTAGTGAACTGTCTAAAACATTAAACTCCATTAAATTAAACTTTACAAGTGTTTGAATTCACTTATGAATCTAAAACAACAAAGTGTTTTTGAAATCTTACAAGATAGAAGATAACTCTTATAGAGAGGATATAAAATATTACAAAGAACTTCGGAAAACTTATAAAAAGATCTTTTCAAGGAAAGTCTTAAGAGCTTAACAAAAGAGAGCATAGAGTGTATAAATATTAATGATAGAAAAAGTTCTCCTCTTCTCTTCATGCAAATTCCTTTATATAGAATTCTTTGAAACAAATATGTTACTTAGAGCATTTGACTTTCTTCTAGGGTTATAGCCTTTAAGGTAGAGTCAAAAGCTATGTTGGTCTTGGCAGAACAATTGTGTTGAGGGTACAAAAAAAGCATGTAAGAGACATTTCTTGAATATCCTCTTATCTCTTAACATCATTATGATTCTAAGCAAATTTTTTTGATAAAGTTGATAATCTACACAGAAAAAAAGAGCATAATACAATAGACAAAAGAGTATTTTGAACGAACATGCATTAAAGCGTTAAATGACCTAAGTGTTTAGACATGACACTAGTACTAGCGTTTAGCGCTTGTCTATTTTGAGTAACTTTTAAAATGTTTAGGATATAGCATTTAACGAAGTTATATGTGTATTAAACGATCTAATTTTCTTTTACACTTTTGCTATTAGACATTATATTATGAACTCTATAATGTTTAATGTATCAAATATGTATTAAACACTCTTGATTATTAGATGCTCGAGATTAGTTTAGTGTTTGTAACATATTGTCATAAACTATTAAGCATTATTTAGTTTTTTAACATTATATTAAACTTCGAAAAAATGTTTTCTTAAACAATTCTAACTCTACAACAATAGTACGTCATTAAGTAAAAATAAATTTGCATTTAAAAGGATAGAAAAATAAATAAAAGAATCTTTATAAATAAAGATTTAATTAATATCTCATTGTCGCATAATATTTCATGTCATTTATTTAACTGAATAACTTATCAAAATGGGATCAAACAGTCCACTTAATAAGTAATAATAAGACTGATTAGCCTTTTGATAAACATTTATGAAAATAATAAATTAACTTTGTAACTTTCAATAGTATATATATAAATTAAGAATACCTCAAAAAATTGAGAGACAGTAAGCAACCAAATTAAAGCTTAACTTAATAAAGATAAAAAGAAAAGGTTAAATCTCTCAAAGGTAAAACAGTTTTTGTTTCTGTCTTTGGTGAGAAAGGCATGGCCAAAGAGAGATGTTATCTGAGATTCTAGGTTTTTAATGATTCACATTCTTTTCTCCAAATTGCTATCCCTCATTCCTCTTTCTCTCATCCTTTCCTCCACTTTCCTCCTCTTCCCCCTTCGTAAGATTCTCTCTTTCCCTCATTCCTCTTTCTCATTTTTTGGATCTATCATTTTCATACATTTATGTTTATCCTTTTCATTTCCTCAACAAAGCCACACAAACCCTTAATCTCCTCTGCATTTTTTCAGTACCAAAAACACAACAATTTTTATAATTTTTTTTTTATATTGTCATACTTTTGTAAAAGGGGTTTTGATGTGCATGTAAAAATGATGTTTTTACATTACAATTTTTCAGGCCTCTCTTGGTAGGGCGAAGAAGATGAAAGTATAACAATGTCGGAATGTAATTTGGGGAATTGAGAAAGAAGTGAGGGAGAAAACAAAGACACAATGTCGGAGTTCCCCATGAAATCGACCCTAGAAATGATGCGTGATAAAGAGAAAAAGAAACGTCATATGGTTCATCTCAATGTTTATGATCTTACACCTGCCAACAATTATCTTTACCTCTTTGGAGTTGGAATTTTTCATTCGGGCATAGAAGGTTTGTTTCTCTCATCTCTATAATATCACAACCATTTCCTTTTAAAACTCCTTCTTATTCAACAATTTACCTTTAATTTCTCTAATTTAATTTAATCCCAATTTTGTTAGTCATAAACTCTATTCTAACTTTGAAGTATAACTCTTTAAGAGAGCACAATTAATCATATGCATTAACAAAAGGAAATTTACACAAAGATATAATCTCTCATAAGCATTACCAAAAACTAATTTCCTCAGATACATAATCTATCCTTATTATTAAGAGTTGATGTTTATTGATTGGGAACTATCTAAACTTCAATTTTTCGTTTACAATATTTAAATTATAAAGTAGATCGTAATAAGAGACTTCATAAAAAAGCATTGAACGTAAATTTAATAACTAAATTGTCATAAAAAGAAAAGGGTTAGCAAGACAATTTAATTAACAAAAAGCATAAGTCCTTTTATAAGGGTTCTCTTTAGGCTAAGATGAATCTTGGTTTAAAAACATTGTTATCTGAATTGAGTCTTAAACTGACATTTGGAAATTGTGTTTGATGTATAGTGCATGGTATGGAATATGGATTTGGAGCACATGAGTATCCAACAAGTGGTATATTCGAGGTGGAACCTAGGAATTGTCCTGGTTTCATCTTCAGACGTTCAATATTGTTAGGTAGCACCAATATGTCTTATCCAGAATTTCACTCTTTCATAGAATGTCTTTCTTCAAAATATCATGGAGACACTTACCATTTGATTGCTAAGAATTGCAACCATTTTACGGATGAAGTTTGCCAACAACTAACCGGAAAGCCTATTCCTGCATGGATAAATCGATTGGCTCGTGTTGGTGAGGATTCTTTTGTATTAGAGATAACATTATATAGTTAAGATTAAATTGTTGTTTTTCAATTATTTTGTTCTTGCTTTTTTCTATTATCCAGAATTTCACGCTTTCAAAGTATATAACTTTCATTTTTTTTTTGTTTCTATTATGAATTGGACATGTTCATATAATATGTATAAAGTTGTCCTTATAATTTGACCACATTCAGTTAAAAATTCCAGGTTCATTTTGTAATTGTCTTCTGCCTGAAAGCCTTCAGGTTGCTGCTGTTAGACATCTCCCTGAACATCTTGATCTTAATTCTGGTAAGATATCAAGATAACAATTTTGTTTGTTAAATAGACAAAACATTTTGACATTGTAAATCACAATATTTAAGAACAAGGGTTTAAACATGTTACAGATGATGAAGGATCAGAATATGATGATCTTATTGAATCAGATGAGAGTGAAGAAGAGGATTCGAATCACCCCCATCTGATAACTAGTCCAGATAGTAGAGATGTCACCATTATATCGGAAAAACCAATTACTCTTGCACGAGACCTCCTATGATTTTCTTTTATTACTTACCAATCTTATTCTTCTTTTCTTTTACTATATGTAAATTAGCTTTCAAGGTGTAACAAGCTTTATAAAAATTAAATATTCACTTACCAACCGTCTTTATACTATAAAAATGATAGTTTTGTTTGTATGATTATGTATGTATCAAAAGAAATTATTCTCTTGTAGATGAAATATTACAAACAATTTTTTTTATTATTATTTAAGCGTATTGTCGATTTTCTTGTGTGACAATGTTATCCTTCTACTAATGTAACTTATTCTTATTCTTCTTCGATATTGATGGAAGATGGTTGTAAATTAGTATTGAAGAAGTACATTGTAAAAATAACCTCCTAATATAAAATACATTAAATATCTATAAGATTACATGACATTAGTTTCTTTAATTTGTGTAGTAGTTCTTATAAAAGGATTGTTATAATATTGTAGCCTATCGAGAAATTAGTTTTACTAAATAAACGATCTTGTGAGAAATGTAGAATTTGTAGGTAACGAGCTTGATGTCATGAGAAAATGAATTATTATATTGATAACTTTTTTTATCGATAAATTTCAATGGTTAGTTTTTGTTAATAAAAAAAGATGAATTTCTTGAGTATCATAATATATGGGTGCAATCCACTCCATTAGTGTTCCGAAAGGGTATGCTAAGAAATGATGGTAGGAGATGGAATATAAGAATAAGATTTATTTCACACCTCATTTTCCTGAGTTTCCTACGCCTCTTTCTTGTCTACTCACCTCATTTGTTTTCTCCCAGGCATCAAACATTTTAAAATAACAATAAAACTATATAAATTATGATATATTTAAAAAAGCAGCAGATAAGAATATAAAACAAATACAACATATAGTATTTTTTAAATAGACTACTTTAAAACAAAAAAAGCTACAGTACATTTATTACATTTATGATAAAACTCGAATTTCAAACAATGAAAAAACCCGAATCCTTTTCATCTCCTTCTAGTTTAGTTCAATCTAATCTTATTAGATTCCAATTCAATTCAGTCAGTATAGCCTTAATTTTGATTCACAAACCAAATAGTTTCCAACCAAGTAGGAAGACTAGAAATGCTCAAAGGTTATAAGATGACATGATGATAAAAGTTGAAAGAAAAAAAATGAGAGATTGTGAATTGAACTCTCTCTGCTAATACTCGAAAGATATAAGATTAGTTTGATGAATTTTGAAAGAAAGATAAAAAAATTATGAATTCAATTCTTTCCACGAACAAAAATACTAACATTTATCAATAAAAAAATGGTAATAACCTAAACATTGATGGTATTTCAAATTATGGCAAGTGAAAAGTTATATTCTTAAAACATAGAAAAGGCATGCCTTTTTTAATTAAAACAAATGGAGTATGATTTCCAGTCATAGTCCCACAAGGGTAAGTTCATAGCCCTCTCACATTCATAATTTTTTTTCGAAGAACTGCATCCATGATAAGCATCCAACAAGGTTTTCTTAAAATTTGGAATGACTACCTTGATACCCAAACATTATATCAATATAAACAAGGTACTTGTTTGACTGACCCAAATGAGCAAATAATGGAATATACAGGGGAAGTGAGTTATATTCAGGCCCCGCCCAAATATATAACACTTTTAAGACAAAAAAAAAATGGAAAAATATGGCTTATATTTCAGTACATGCGGATATCGACATTAATTTCTCCCAAATGACGATTGCTTGGTTTCGCAGTAAAAGTATTGTGATTAGTACCATATCGTAGCCAAAGGCAGGATATTCTCTCAAATGCCGCTTGTCCAGCAACTCTTACACGATACACAACACTTAAATCTGCCCATATTTCACTTGCCACAGTTCTCGATTGATTACTTGGGTTGTAACCTTCTAAATCTGACCCAGTTACCATGACAAAAGAACTGTCATCAAATATCACAACATCTTGGGAATCTAGTGCCCCTTCAGAAGCCTTTACCAATAGATTGGTTGAAGGAGCACATCCAACTGCCCTCCTCACCATAATATGATGGTAGTATTCTTGGACAACCTGAAATTTCACACATGAAATTATATTGACGAGTAACAGTACTATTAATCATTTTTCAAAAAGAAAATTGAGTTTTTGGTCCAAAATCGTAGAAAATATACAGTTCTATTTCATGGTTTAATAGACCAACTTAACCAAATGATGTTAGGTAAATTGAAGATGTGAAGTCCTTAAATAACAATGACAGTGATTGAAAGACAAATTAGACACTTACTTGCCACTGAGAGGAAGCTAGAAGCACCCTTGGTCGAATTGATTTCACATAATTATATGCAGCATCAGGTGTCATCATTTTGTGGTGCACCTACACACAAGTTCAACAAATAAGAACAATGTTAGCCAGTGACAATACAAACGGATTTTCTTTTTCTGTTGACCTTTTCTACCCTCATTTTCAAGTTTTGAAACCAACCAGATAACAAATAACAATAGTTGTGCTGCGCCCGCGTCCAGCTTTGCAATGCACATATGTAGTGCGTCCAGATAATGCATTTTCTTCATTAAAAAAGAAATGGAAAAAGTCAAAATAATTACAAACGATGTATTACCTTAATTATATATGAAGCGAAATTGCATGCCAAATTACTAACTGATTTTTATAATTTCTAAACACAATAATTTTTTACCCCCTTTTTTTTCACTTGTAGGTGTCTCGTTTTTCAGTTCTTTTTTTTTTTCGTGGAAGGAGGAAAGACTTCAAAATGCAGAAAAGGAATACAATATAAAAGAATAAGAAATGTTGAACATGCAAATACTGAAATTAATTCATGATGCTCCCATTCTGTGGGTCACTGTATGCAACATTTTACATATAACTTCAAATCAATAGTCAATTTTGTCCCACATAAAGCAAGTAACATGAATGTGCCACTAAAAGGCGAGAGATCATTATAGTTAATCATTTTTTCATAATACTCACCATGTATGAAGTTCACAGCACGTCGTATGTCATGCAGTGAAGGAGCAAAATAGTAATCTCTAGTAGGGATCACTAAGTGGTTAATTCCGTGAGTCTGTCAAGTTTAACAAGATGAAATTAAGAGAAAATTTTATACATAAAATTTTGAAGTCACGAAGACACCAATGAAATATAACCCATGCAATTAAAATATAACACAATGTTGCACAAATAAGTATTGGACCCGAAATATCTTAAACCACATTGCATAGCAGAACACAAAATGATTCACCGTAAAATTAATGTCACTCGTAAAAGTTTTATGTTCTAAACTTATCACAAAAGCCAATATACACGCACAAGCATCAAACTAAAAAATGCTGTAGGTTAATAGCAACAATGTTGCCCCTAATTCACAAGTTGCTTCAGCGTTTAGTATCTTGTAAACCATTCAAAGTATACTTGGTTCATTTAACCATAATATGTATTTTATTTCATAGTCAATGTCTGAAAACCTTTTGGAAATTGCAAAGACAACAAAGGAAATTAATCATCACCAAATTTCTACGACAACAAAACCCTATGAACTTAACTCGCAAATTTCACGAGTTACAAATTTATAGCTCCATATCATTCAGATATAGTCAAAAGGATTTAGCTACAAAGGTAGGTACTACTACACGATAATGAAAATCAACTTTTAATTAATACCATAACCAGAAATAAAAAGACATATTAAACTCACATAATATAATGTTGTCGGAACCAAAGTTTCATATGACTCATTCAATGTGATGACCCCACGAACACCAAGCTCCTTCAAGTGTGGAACATCAATAGGAAATGGAACAGCACCTAACAATATGAACTGAAAATTAAGTGCATAAAATTTAGGATCAACCTTGAGTCCCACAAATAACAAAAGACAACTTTATATAGAACCAATTTTTAAAATGTCATATAGTTAAAAGAAAAATGAGACACCTCTCGATGCCCAAGTACAATCATTTAATAGCTTCAGAGTTCACATTATAGATGCAATGAGTTAAGAAGAGTTTGTATATTAAACATATAATCTTGTAGACCACAATACCCCTTCTCCATATGTGGTAATGTTACCACAAGATATGATTTCCAGTCCATAAGTTGCATCACCATCTCAATAAAACCATAACAAAAAAAAAATGATAAAGCACAGTCGACATATTCAATCCGTGTTAATAAAAAGGACGAAGTTTAGACTTTCCCTGATAATCATATACGCATTAATAAATTTGTCGAAGTGCATGTAAAACATTCAAAATTGATGACATAGGCAAACACTCAGGGCAAAGCAACTAAACTTTACATTATATATGACCAAACTCAAGCATAAGAATCACATAAAAGGCTTATTAAAATAATTTTGAAAGAAAATGGAATAATATTTTAACCCACAAGTATTTTTCCTTCTACACACATTAAATTTCTTGGATTTCATGTTTTTGTGACATAACTAAATTGAAGAGGAAAACAGACACAAGATAACATAATATGATACAATGCGTAGTTAAGCTCAGAAGTAGATATCATACCTCATCAACCTTATCCCACCATCGAAAATCAGCCTCAATCTTATTCCTGACAACATTGTAAAAAAGGGTTGGGTAGAATAGCACACGAGCACCTGCTCCAACCAACGCCCTCTTTGCATCATAACCCAGAAGCGTCAACCCTCTTTCCCCCTCACCTTCTTCTGTGTCACCCCCCTTCAATTCCTCTATATGCATAACTCACTTCTAAAAATTACAGGATATCTAGGCGGTAAAAAAAAACTAATTAACAAATACCTATCGCATGAACCACAATTATAATTTCACAATCCCCCATGTTATGTTTCTTTCAAAAAAGGTTGATTGTTCGGGACGAGGAGAATGGATGAGAGACGGAGAGGAAACAATTGTCCGGAGAAAGGAAAATTTTAAGGGAAAAGAATCGAAAAAGAGAGAAAATCGGGAAATGGAATCTCTAACCCAGGATTTAGGAGAATCAGAAAATGACCCTTTCTCTCAACAAACTCCGTTGCGCCCGAAAGTAAATTATCCGAGAGAGAATGAGGAGAGAAAACACGATTACGATGCAAGGAAGGTGAAAATCTCGGAAAGAATGACACGGAAGTCACCACTTTTAGGGATTTTCCTTTTAGATGAGGTTTGCTAACCAAGAGACAGATACTCGTAAGATAGTTTCACAATTTCTCGCCCAAATCTCATTACATTTCAAGCTTTCTCAATTAAGTTTTCTTTAATTTAATTCTTACTTTCCATTTTATTTCATTAATACCATTACATTAATTTTTTTAACTATATTTCCGCATTCCTTACTTATCACCACAACTTTGGTGGAAATTAATTCAATAAAATAAAATGAATCGAACATATATTCATTTTATTGATTTTTACCCATCAAGATATCTAATTCTTAGCTGTTTACTTTTACAAAATAAATAGTGCTGTTGGAACCTTAGACTCTATATATATATATATATATATATATATATATATATATATATATATATATATATATATGTGTGTGTGTGTTTTCTTTAATTATTTCTCAACTTTAATCTATCTGGGAATATGTTTAAGGGGTTTTAATTTTAAAATCAATTGTAAGTAACAGTGGCGTGTCTATTAAAAATCTTTTATGTTGGTTGAAAAAGCTAACTATAATTATTTCTATAAACTTATTTTCAATACAATTTTTTTTTCAAATATAAATCGTTTAACTTAACTTTATTTTAGTTATAATTAACTATCTCAAATTTGGGTGTTGCTCCTTTCACCTGGTCTTGCACCTCTCCACTATTTTAATTTATTTCAAAAATATTCTACATCTTCCTACTCTTTTTTTTATTCCAAAAATATCTTATACCTCTTCACTATCCTTAATAATCTTTCTTTTTCTCTCCCTACGTTAATGCTCATTAAATTTGGACTTGTGATATATTTTCTTAAATAAGTTTGATTCGATCTTATTTTCGCTGTTGAATATATTTTTTTCTTTTCAAATTACTTAATAAATGGTAAAATTTTGTTCTAAATTTCTACAAAAATGTTTATATATATATGTATGTTTTTTTTACATATAATATCTATAATTTTTAACATTATATTATGTTTTAACTCGCCGACATGTTTGACTCAAATAACTTGAATAAAATATTTAATTTATGAGATAAATAATATAAAAATATTATTAAATACTTAAAATATAAAAAAAAAGTTATTTGTTAAAGATTTAGAATTTATTTAGTTCTTTCGTCATTNTAAANTTAGTATATAATAATAATAATATATCATTATTTACTATTAATATTATTATGTTTATTATTTTGTATTTGCATCTAACTTTTAATTTTATAAAATGGAAATGGTGAAAGTACTAATATTGAAGTTTTCTCTGAATTCTATATTTTGTAATATATCAAAAATTTAAATCCGAATAATGTGAATGCTCCATTAACGTAGAGAGAAACGGAAAGATGGTTGAGAATAGTGAGGAGGTATAGGGTATTTTTGGAATAAAAGAAAATAATAAAAATGTATAGAATATTTTTGAAATAAATGAAAATAATGGAAAATTGGAGGAACACTTGGGAAGGTGGAAGGAGTAACACCCCTCAAATTTAATATAAATACCCATTCATACATACACTTAAAAAAATAAAGTGAAATCATTCAAAACTTATAATTTAATTCTTTTGGTTTTAAAATATATATTAATAACAAATTATAAATTATATATTATATAAACATTTATTCCCAAACCTTATTTTGAAAAATACAAAAAAGCATGAGTAGTCTATTCTTACTAATTAATGATATCATAATATACTTTTATATTTATCCGACACAGAGTATAAAAGTAAAAATAATCATAAAAATATAAATTTTTGTATTTTTTTCAAGAAAAATAATAATAAAAAATAAATAAAAATAATGTTAAATGAATATAAAAAGTTTAGGTATATTAAAGACTCATCTTCCATTCTCAGATGTTATTGTACTTTAATTCCAAAATTCAAAGAAGTGATGATTAAAGAGATAAAACCTAATTAAGAAGATAACATCAAAATAACTCTACATTAACCCTTGCCATTCTTTGTAAGGATTTTAGGCGAAAATAACAAAAAGTTGCACAAATCAATCTTGGTAAACCAGGTTATCTCAACCATTATATTACTAACCTCAATTATTCTCATAATCACGAAATTAAAACGTAATACAAAATTAAGGTAATATTAGGAGCCACAAAGTAAAAAAAAAAAGAAAAAAAAACTTAGAAACAGTATAAATATAAAAAAATTAAAGTATTCACTATTTTGTAATACCTGTTTACTATATTATATAGGTAATAAATTGGATATAAAGTATATTAATTTATTAAAATATTAATTAAAAATGTGATATAATTCGAGTTATCCATGAATGTTTTTTTTCGTATCCAATCTGTCTATAAAAATGATATTTTTATAGTAATTAATTTATTAAATTCTACTTTAAATTTTTTTAAATTGATTTTAATCTTTTTTATAAATATTCAATCACATCTTTTAAAACCGATTTATCAGTAGTGCAATTGATTTTTTTACTCTATATTTATTAAAATTTACCTAGAAATGGGATTTGTGTCATGACTTTATTTGAAAATTGACTTATTTTATTGCTATTTTTTTTTATAGTTTTCCTAAATGAAAAAATGGTAGCAAAAGACAAGTGATGCAGCCACATGATTGTTTCTAATACGTTCCATTTATCGAGATTGTTTTGGTATCTATATGTGTCGCTTAATATTCCTTATTGAGTTTTCTTGGTGTGGCGGTAAAGAGCATCTAACTCAACCCTTTTCTATTCTCAGAATTTGAAATATTCAAACGCAGCTGGATGGGAATCAGATTCATTGCCAATAACTCTTACATGCAAAACTATGCTTCATCCATTCTTCATGACTAAACAAACATTCTATGTACAAACAAATGTTTTTACGATTATGTTCATCCTAATTCTATCATATATACCTTTCATAAAATTAAACAAGTCAACGGCTAAGGATGTCTGACACAGATAAACCTACCCTGTTATATAAAAAATTAATCATCATTAAATAATTTATATGATCCACATTTCCATAGTCATTATCTTTCACTTAAAAAGCCAAAATATTTGAAGACGATGGCAAATTATAGCAGCTTTGATAAAGTGGATAGTTACACTCACCATTCTTGAATCATCTAACGTTTTTAGAACTTTCCCACTCATCGCTTTGATGAGAGATTTCTCTCTTCCTATTTATGTGGGCATCATTAAACAAATCCCAAACTGAGATCAGCTAATTATTCCATCTACTTTTGCATCCATGTTGAGTCACTGCGTAACCTTTAAGGGAACATTTTGAGTCACTGCGTAAACTTTAAGAGAATCCAACAGCAGCCAAAAACAGTAGATAAGTATAAAGAACAAGACTTATAACAATTCTTTATATTAAAATCAATATACTAAATGAAATAAAACTTTATAGATGACTTGGAATAAAGCGATGACAGTTTTAAAGAGCTAAAATTCTAAATATATTAAGGATTCACATCTAAGTTTAGTCCAAGTGTGGAACTTGTCTTTTCTTTTGTCACATAAATCCAACAGGCTCCATCCAAATGAAAGAAGGCATGGTAGGAGTAGAAGATGGGAATCATGAGTAATTCCAACGCTAATAATTTGCACCTTGCATTTTGCAACAGTAGGTAGCCAAATCTATTCGATGCTCATGGACCCTGTGCATATGTTCCTCCAATTCTCCTTTAATGGACCATCACCTCAACAAATTGTTGTTTTCGTTTCACTCTCTTTGCGATTACTTTTATTCCATCAACCTGTAGCACCACTGCTGGAAAATACTGGTCAAACCAATTAAACCTCACTTGAATTAAGCATATAGCTCCATGTGCCTATTTTCACTTCATGTGAAATTTATAAGATATGCATCTCCACCTAAATTCAAGTTTCTAGAAACAAAGGGAAGCTAAGAAAGGTATCGATTGAGTTTTTTTTGCTAGTGTGAGGGACCATTGCTCAAACCTATTATCAGTTCACACTAAGGGAAAAGGAGTATCAACACCCAAATCAGTCTCAAGGGAAGATTGAAAACATCAGCATAAATTAAAGTTTGGAAATAAGGGAAGGGAAAACAAGTAAAGTTTGTTAAATTTTCAGGTTTTGGAATTTTAAAATGTTTGTTATCTGATAAATTGCGTAAGATTGTATGATGAAATATAATTTGTTACCAACATTTAATGAATAAAAAAGGCTAACATGGTAAAGTTTGACGTTATATATTAAGTGAGATTGCAGGAGGCAAAGCATATCTGTGATGGAACCGAAAGGGTTAAAAGGTAACATGGAAAAGGAATAAAGATAAGGCTACACTTGACATTTTGTCTTTGACGCTGCACCTTCATCTTTTCCTTAACCTCTTCTTCCAAGTAAACTCTCTTCTCCTTCTTCTCCTTCTTCTCCATCTCTCACCAAACATTCTCCCTTCCTTCTGCAATGGCTGCTGCAATCCAGGCTACCAAGCAACAAAAGTTACCTCTTCAACAAAACCAACAAGACCCAAATAAATTCTATTACCATTTCCTCTACAAAGCAGCACTCTTTCTCATCTTCTTCGTTATTCTCCCCCTCTTCCCCTCACAAGCTCCTCATTTCATCAACCAATCACTCCTCACCAGAAACTGGGAACTCCTCCACCTTCTCTTCGTTGGTGTCGCCATCTCTTACGGCCTCTTCAGTCGCCGAAACCACGAGGTAGAGAAAGAGAATAACCACTCCAAGTTCGACACCGCCCAAACTCTTGTCTCTAAGTTCCTTCAGGTCTCTTCCTTCTTCGAGGACGAGCCTGAAAACCCTCCTGAGTCCGATGAAACCAAACTCCAAACGTGGAGCAACCAGCACCGCAGGAATGAACCTGTGGTTGTGGTTGCCCCACCGCTGAAAAAGCTTTCTAGTTTTGATGACCAGAGTGGGGACAAGCCCTTGCTTTTGCCCATTCGAAGCCTCAAGTCTCGCTTGTCTGATGATGATAAAGATGTTGATGTTCAATCTCTAAATATGTCAATGAGTTCTAGAAGATTTTCAAGCACTTTGAATAGAAAAGGTGAAGTTGTTGAAGCTGATGGCGCGGCTGCTGCTGTTGATGTTCAATGTCTGAATAGGTCAAAAACCTTCAATAGATTTTCAAGTAATTCAAGTAAAAGTGCTGAAGTTGTAGTGGGTGATGTTGATGATCAATCTCTAAATAGGTCATCTAGTTCCAAAAGGTTTTCGAGCAACTCGAATAGAAAAGCAGAAGTTGAAGCCGATGATGTTGATGTTGGTGTTCAATCTCTAAATAGGTCAGCATCTTCTAAAAGATTTTCAAGCAATTCAAATAGAAATGCAGAAGTTGAAGGACCAAGAGCTGAGGACAAAAAGAAAGAGAGCGTGGTGCTTCCTTCTCCCATTCCATGGCGTTCTAGATCAGGAAGAATGGAACCTAAGCAAGAAGAAGTTGACAATGCATTTTCCCATCAATCTTCAAAGGAAGAATCCGAGTTCTCCAAGGTAGAATCTCGCCCAGCGAAGCCTCAAACTTCACGTTCTTTTCGAGCAAGTTCCTTGTCTTCTTTATCGACAGAATCACTTGCCAAAAACTCAGAGGATTTAGTGCGGAAGAAGGGATTCTACAAATCCTGTCCTCCTCCACCTCCACCACCCCCACCAATGATGTATCAGAAATCAGTGTCCATGAAGCCAAGGTACGGTGGTTCATTCATCGGACCCTCCTTGGATAAAGAGTTGAAGAGAAGCTTCACAAGTGAGAAAAAGAAGCCAGCGGGGAAAAAACTTGATGAAGAAAAAGAATCCATGCAACGAACGTCGTTTAGAAGTGACAAGCTCATGGGGCATGCAAGCGTGCCTCTGGTGTCACAAGCAGTTGAGAAAGAAAGCTATCTTGACAAGGTACTTGTGGAATCTGATGACGATGATGAAGAAGACACGGAAACCGAGGATGAAGATGTCGGAGGAGGAATCATGGTTGAGAACGAGGGAAAAGCGAAGGGTGGAGCTGTTATTGTTGGAGAAAGTTCAAAAGATAGTGGTTTCAATGGAACAAGCGGTGATGAAGGACCAGATGTGGATAAGAAGGCTGATGAGTTCATTGCCAAGTTCAGAGAGCAAATAAGGCTTCAGAGAATTGAGTCTATCAAGAGGAGTACAAGGAATGCAAGAAACTCTTCAAGGTAAATAATATTGAAGATCCACCATATCCATATCCATATCATATCATATCATATCCTTCTACTGCTCACTACATTAGTTAAATGGGATGTAATTAAATTGACAAGGATGTTTCTTTCCACAGATTAAGATTGTAATTGGATACTCCTTTCCTCTTCCCCCATAAACAGTTATGGCATAGACAGATTTACTGATTTTACTTAAGCCTTGCAATATCTTCAATTTCTTACAACTTAATTAGTGAATTTAGTATTCACTAATTACAACTTACAGATGGTCGAGGAGAAAGCTTAATAGAGTATTTTTTTTTTTGACATTTTTTAAGTTTGTTTTACTGTTTATTAAATTTATTAGAAGTCATAGAAAACATTGTGAGTTTAAATCAGAAAATATGACGCAGTTAGGAGAGTGATCGTTCACAGAATGATGTGGCGATTGCAGAGGCACGAACCTTTTGACTCAGATGAACAAGTACTCCAAATATCAGTGGAATAAGATGTTACCCTGTGATTTAAAAAAGCTTAATTAATTGGTTATATGCATCATGGGAGAAAAGTGGAACTGTGGCTTCATTCACTAACATGATAACTTGTCTCTGGCTGGAAGGTATTTGTCTTATGCTGGCAAGTACATCATAAAAGCGAATAAATAAAGGGATGTTATGGCTGCAATTATTGATGTTCTTTATTTTGGGCAGTTTACAAGTACAACACTGCATTGTCTCTCATAGGAAATGAAAGTGTTTCACCAAATGGACACTGAAATTGAAGTTGTCGATCCATACAAATTAAGACAGCATTGTTCCGCTCTGCTTTACAATAATACCGTTTGAGTTGGAGACTGACAGAACGAAATAGCTACCTCGGTTATGGTACCTATGTGATCCATTTCATAATTATATAAAAGGAATCAATGATATCGTTAAGGGAACATAAATATATTTAAGAGAAGTAAATACTTATTGAATGCACTGATCTTGATGCATATATATTAAACAATACTTAGCAAAAATACTGTTAATTATTAATTATAGTGTATTTTGGAAAAAAACTATTAAGTATTAAACTTTTTAAATATCAATTATTTTGAGATAGAAAAATGATAAAACTCAGATAGAGTGTGTTAGGTGTTGTTTGTGCTGTTTTTTGAAAAATAGTTTAATTTCTAATCTTTGCATAGTAAAAATTTACTTTAAAAGGTTATGCAAATTCAACCAAAATGGAGCTTCGTGAACATAAGATTTAGACAGATAAATATAAGAATGAGTTGACATGATTGAATTTTCTTTCCTTTGCACCAACAACAATCTACACCAAATATTTTTAATAGTTTTCTCAAGTACAACTAAGGTCAAGTTTATAATTTAAAACTATAAAAATAAATGAGTTAAAGAATCCTTTAAGAAATTAATAAATTTTCAATTAAAATATTTTAAATTATAATTTTTTTCTTCATAAAAATAGTTAAAATATTTTTCTTAAGAAATGTTTTCATACTCAAGCCAACTACAATGATAATGATGCTTAGTTATTATAGCATCCAATTAAAATTCACTCCAAAAAAAGTATTTTTTTTATTGGTCATTACTGTAAGGAATGAAAAGGCTTTAGTTCTAAAATTATAAAATTATAAAGTTATAAAATTTTAATAATATAAAAATATAAATTATAAAAGTATAAAAATATAAATTATAAAATAAGAAAAAATAACATTTGTAACAACTCAACCATGTGACATGGCAATATAAGAATCAAATAAGCCATTTAATAACCAAATCACCATGATAATAATGAAATTTAACCCTGGAGACTGAGATGAAAAACATAAATTGTTATGCACTCAATTGAAAGTTTCAAAATGTATCACACACTTAAAACATAATTAAGCTTATTTATTATAATAACACATGC
Organism: Vigna radiata var. radiata; assembly: GCF_000741045.1. NCBI lineage: Eukaryota > Viridiplantae > Streptophyta > Magnoliopsida > Fabales > Fabaceae > Vigna > Vigna radiata. The sequence goes on from NC_028357.1 coordinate 30,546,665, forward strand.
CACTAAAATATTTTAAATTGCAAATTAATGTTCAAATACTTTACATTAATCATAAATTGGTTCTTTTAAGTTTTTCTATTTGTAACTTAATAAGAAGGTTAGGATCTAAACCCATTCACTCAACCTCATAATGTTTTAGGAAAGTTTAATCTTGGTCAATTTCGACTCACTTTCAATTATCATGGCATGATTCAAATTTTGTCAGACATCAGTCAATATTGACCTAATTGAACTTTACTAAATGTATGCTTGATTTAACTTAAGCAGGTTTTAATTCTCTCAACCAAATGTGTGTTTGACTCAACTTGCCCTATTCTAAGTCAAATCGACCTAGTTTGATGTAAACCTAATTATACTTGGACCAATATTGATTTGACTTAACTAAATTTGATTTAACTCGACTTTACTCGGCTTAAAATAAATACAAACCTTTTCAATCTAATATGGGTCTTACTTGATTAGGTTTAAGGTGGATTGGACTTAACTTTACTCAAGATGAGCTTTGTTCATGGTTCTGACTCAATTCAATTTAAGGTAGGTCCAACATGACTAGACAAAAATGACATGGAACAACATGCCTAGGTAGAAATAAAGTTAAGAACTAAACAAGAATAATTAAGAAATGAAATTAAAAAACCAAAAATGTAAGAGAGAAATGAGAGAAAACTTAGGGATTGGAAGGCATGCAACTTGAAATGATAAAGGTGATGAATGATGGTCACTTATTTCTCACAAGACCCAAATTTAAACTAAAAGACGTAATTTCATCTCAAAGAAGTAATGTAATTGAGTGCAAAAGACTCTTTATATTCAAATTTGAAGGTGTATGTACAAAGGAGACATTAGGTTGCTTATATAGCACTAGGATGTGAAATAGGTGGAGAAAACTAAAGGATGTGAGACTTAGAGGCCTACAAGTCTAGACAACAACTTTCAAGGGTAATTTAAGTCCCACATCTTTTAATTCTACAACCTTTTAAGGGTATATAAGCTACCTAACTAGTCTAAAGACCAAAACTAAAACTATACATGAGATAACTTGCATTACAAAGCCCAAATTATGTGAAATCCTACATTGCTTGCACTTTAAAAAGAAGGATATATATAAGCTTATTTGCACTAGAAGTATATTTGATCCAACTTGACCTAACTTAAAGTGAGCTATAAAGTCAACCTAAGAAGAGATCGACTTAATACAATTATTTTCATTACCTATGTAATACGTTGTTGTTGACAAATCCAAAATTGATTTTCAACCATTGATTAAGGTTAATAAAATACAATGTAAGTAATAAAAAGAAAATCTAACCTAATAGAATTAATAAATAAGATTTATATGCAAAAATAAAAATAAGAAATTAATAAAAGGCTTTAAAATAATTATACTAAAACAAACTAATTTTACTGATTTTTTAAAATAGATTAATATTATTGTTCAATTGATTATTTTTCATTTCAAATTAATTAAAATAAAATTTTAATTACTTATTCACATTTTCACTGTACTAAAGTAGATTCTTGCAGAAAAACTTTTTCAATAATTTATAGTAAATTTAATTAAAGTAAATTTTTAATTAAACTTTATTATAATTAATCATCACTATTTTGTTTGACTTTTTATTAAGTTAAAAATTAATTAATCAAAATATACTTTTAATAACTTATATTATTAATTGTCAGTCAAAACTAATTAAATCAAATGAAAATTTTAACTTTAATCAAAGTATATTTTAAATTAAAATTAAAAATCATTATACTCGTATCAACATACATATCAATTAAAACACTTAGCTATTTACCTCTAATGTAATTTTTTTTTACATAAACAAAGTAACACCAAAACAATAATCAAAATAATAAAAATATTATTTTAATATAACCTTAATATTAAGCATGAAATTACAATAGAATCAATAGAAAAGTTTAACATCTTATTAATGGAATAAAATACATAATATATAATATAAGAAAAAAAAAGTGATAAATGACAACTACAGAAAATTAAAGTTGTTAAAAGTTATTTTTTCTTGGTAAATTTCCTTGTATATAAATTGATTGAATTTGGAATCTGAAGTTTATGTTCTTAAGATCTAATTTTTGATAATTTAATATCTTTCTTATAAATAACAAATTCAACTGGTTTTAAAAATATTCTCGTTTAATATTTTGAGATATAATTAAATTATTTATTTTATAAAATGTTTGAAAAAAATTATCAATTTTGTCCGAAATTCCAATTCACTTCTTCCTGCTTTATCCATTTAACCACCTTTGGAAATTAGGGTTGATATTTCAGATGGAAGTCTCGTAGGAAGACAGGCTAAAAAGTTAGTTATAGTTTAGAAGGAGATGGATGACATGGAGACATATCATTGGACAGATCTGTAAGTGAGGAGGCAGTGTTTGATTGCTCAGTTTCGTCAGTGATGGATGACAAATCGCATGTTTTGATCAAACAGATTTGAGAGTACAGTATATTGTCACGTAACATTATTTTGTTTGGACTGATTGTTAGTAATAAGAGGCGTGAAGATAGAAAAATGAGGACGTATAAGTACGTTTTCTTAGGCCCATTTAAAAAACAACTATAAAAATAATTTAGGAGGTAAAGTACTGATTATTTCAAATTATTTTCTTGTAGTTTGGAATAATTTATTTTCAATTCTTGATAAAACAAAATTAACTTTAATTACATTAATAAATACTAGAATACTTTGAAATAATTTATATGATTAAAAATATTTAATTACTATATATAACAATATTTCAAAGGAAATACTAGTCGCAAGAGAAAAAATATTAAAGTAATCAGTGTTGGTTTTTAAGTGAAATCTTTAACTACTAATCTTGCCTTTTACTTGTATATGGATTCATCAGGGTGATTTTTTTTTTTCAAGATCCACTTACAATTAATGAGTTTGTCTCCTTTAGAAAAATATACTAAGGTATTAATTTTTTGAATTAATTCAATTTTAAGTCTTAAATGCTTGATCCACTGTTTTGCATGAAGAGCACTAGTAGCCTTTAAAATGCTTGTTGGATCATTGTCAACAAGATGAGTATAAAATTCATTTCCAAGAAAGTTTCATTTCTTTGTCTTTTACTTCTCAAATTGTCACACATGACGTTATTATTAGTATCTATAGGTTGTTTAGGTGTCTCACTAATCTTTAAAGGAAATATATATTTAACTCAACACGTTTTGTCTCCACTATTGTATTATGCTCAATTACATCACATTTAAGAACAATAAATCTATAGACAACATTGTCTTCCACATAGTGTAAGAACATACAATAAGAAATTTTAAAGTCTATTTTCCTTTTCTTAGGATCGAGTAACAATACTTAGTTTGGCATCCACACACTCTTAGATATTGTAAATTAGGTTAATATCATCTTCATAACTCATATGGAGTTTTACCATATTTTTTTTATAAGGTATTCTATTTTGTAAAAATAGATGCAATAAGAAGGAATTCTCCCTAAAGGTTACCAGATGACTAAAACTAATAAGCACGACATCTGTAATCTCTTTAAGAGTTTTATTCTTTCTCTCAACTACTTCATGGATAATACCATTTCTAACACAATCTTCATTAAAAAATACATACTCACCACCTTTATTGATCTAATCCTCTTAATTTTCTTTTTCAATTGATTTTTCTACTCTCGCTTTATAAGTTAAAAAATATATTAAAGGTCCAACCTTATGCTTGATTAAGTACACTTTGGTGTATCTAGAAAAATCATCTATAAATGTTACAAAATAAATTTTAATACCTTTAGATATGGTTTGTTTTAAATCAAGTAAATCAGTATGAAATAACTTTAATAATTCAGTTTTACATTCTACAAAATGACAAACTTTCTTTGTTAACATGTACTACTTTGCTTACCATACATATTAATTAATTTTAGTCGTTGTAATTTCATAATATACAAAGAATTCACTTATCTTAATCTATCCTACCATATATTATATGAGTCAATAATATAAGCACAAGAATAATATTCATTAATAATTTTAGAAATATTAAGTAGGAAGAGACCTTGATCATAATATCCTCTTTTCCCACAAACATGTTATTCTTTGTCGTAAGAATCTTGTCATATTCAAATGACACTTTAACCCTAATTTTTCCTAATAGTGCTACAAATATTATATTAACTCTGATAGAAGGCACACGTAACATTGTTTGACATGTCTAGTATATAATTGGTGTTGATGCCTGTACTGTTAGTGTATAAGTCCTTAAGATTGTTGTAATAGCTTATGAAAACACGAATAAATTGGACTTCGTGAACATTTATATTCATTGTACTTAAGGACTTATTTACAATGTGTTGCGTAAGTCTTCCTCGATACAACATGAAATTTTCCAAATTTTTAAAAGATCATAAATAAGAAAAACTCTTTTAGAGAGTAAATATATCTAGGATATTATGAAAGATATATAATAAAGAAAAAAAAAATGAGAGAATAAGTGAGGGTGTTAAAAGTATATTTTCATAAGGAGATTGTGACAATGAAGGATGAGTATATGATAAGCAAAATATCTCATTAACTCACGAAAAAAAAAAAAAAAATCAGCAACAATCCATTCAAAGTTCATTGTACCTTAGCTTGTAAAAAAGAAATATGCAAAGTTAAAAGCAACTAGGAGGCAAGATATGCGAAAGAAATCTTGCATAACTTTCGTGAACATGACAACGAGAGTTGTGGGTTGCAAATCTGTACCTGATATCTTTTTGCAATATTATCTATATAACACTTATTTCATATAACAATAATTGTATTAACAATTTAAGTATAAATTTTGATATGTATTTATAATAATCCACATAATTCAATTTCTATAAAAGACACAGTGTGCAACTGTTAATCAGTACGGGTAAGTTGGTTTGAATTTATATATGAGGAAAACAGAATTATATTTGGGCTAGTTTGGTTGAATTGAGAACCTTTTGTATTTGGAGCTGACCCATTTAAGATCCATTTAGTTGGCATTGTTACAATAAAGTCATTAAAATGTTTTGTTTAATATATACTAAAAACATGATGAACTGGGGTACTGTTTTAAACACAATTTCTACCATAAAAAGCCTTTAGTTAAGGTTCATAAATCCCACCAAATACAAGTTCACGTCACAGTCGGCGTTGACACAGAATGAGAAACAATAAACCAAAATTTGGCAACCATTTGATTCCTCACAAAAGTAACTTTGAATGACATAGCTTTGACAAGTTGAATTAGTTTGTAGGTGAAGAGTGTCAATGACAATCAATTTCAAAACTTTGGCTAAGAAGGTTACATTGCCTAGTCATCATATGAAGTGTTAGGTTGAATTTTTTTCAACTAATGAACTAACTAAACTGTCCCTTGTCTATTTCAATCAACCCAAACTAAACAAATTTAGTTGGTTTGAATATTTTGGAAATTCATCACGTCCACGTAATTCAATGAACACCTACACATTTTACCAACATCTTATTCAATTGTCCATTCAAAAAGTTTATTAGTATTCTACATATACGTGTGACTTTGGTCATTTTTTTATGTTTGAGTTTGTCCATATCAATGAACATAATCCATGAAAACAGGGACTCTGTTCTGCACAAAAACAGAGCATTGTTATATGGGCTGATAATGACCCAAATTTCTTAAACCATTATTTATAGAACAGGCGTGGTCTCAGTGGCACTCTACACCCTTAAAATAAGAAACCAATTGCATTTTCCATGGTCACAGTGATAAGATTATCAATCCTTTGAAATTCACTTTTTTGCTACAGGGTTATTTTGACCTCTCATTCCAATCCATACCAAATCTTCCAAACCAAACAAGGATCTTTCAAGCATTCATGAATATCTATTTTCCTAACATTACATCAAATTTTGGCTTCACATCAAACAACAACCATGAAAACTTTAAGAAGGCCCCACAGCAGGGGAACAATTTCCTGTGGACTATCAAAACAGAACAGAGATAAATGCTGACCAACACATCCAATATATCTACTCAACTTGTTCTAAAAGTACAGAGAGTATTATAAATTTAAATGTCTATGGAAATCTAAACTTAAAACACGTTCCTTAAATATTATTATTGTAAATAAAATAAAAATGCAAATTTCCGTCATAAATTACTTTTTAAGTCACTTTTTTTTTAAACTCTAAATAAAAATACTATCAAGCTTATTACTTTCTTAAAATCACAAAATTTGTATTTAAAAAAAAAAAGGATGTATTTTTTATACATATTTATACATATACCTTTTAAGATCATGTCATTTTCTTATGTTGATGAATATGATGGAGAAATATATATTTCCTGGAAAGTATATTTGTTTGCTTTACCTCATTCTCATAATAAAGGTATAGAAAAGTGGTATCTATCCCATGGAAATAATATATTAGAAGTTTACTTATGGTAATATTATATATAAAATAGATTTGATTTAAAAAATTTAGAAATTGTAAAGTGTTCCCATAATAATAAAATAATAAGGTTTTGAGTTGTATGATATTTTAGAAATATGATCTGAAAGAGAAACTTGTTTATTAAGGTATCAGAAAGCGTGGTTATAAGATGCCTAGGAAGTATAGACACTAAAAACAAAAGAATGGTTTGAGAAAAACAGGGTATGGGAAAGAAAGCTATATAATTGCAGTTTACACAAAGTGTGTGTTTAGTGTTGAGATGGGAAAAGGTTAAGAAATACTAAAAACTGAAAACCTCCTAACTAATAATAAATAATACGGGTCATCCAAGCAAAAAACAAAAGATGATGAGTCAAAGTGGTACAAAACATTGGAGACCCACTAGAACCCTTCTTCTTCTAATCACCGTGTCCACTGTTTCACCCTTATTCACAATCAGTGGTGGAAACCATCAAAGCCCCGCTGCGGAATGGAAGCTGCCGAACCCCACGGCCCCATGCCTAGGGCCCGACTGTGGCTCTGTGCCTGGCCCATCGGATGATGACGCGTGCCGGCATCCACGGCCGACGACGGAACAGCCACCCGCTCGCAAGATGGGCACATGGTGAGTGTGGTGGGAGGGGTCATTTGCATGTAAAACTGAGGGGAAAGTTTCAGTGCTCTAAGCTCCTGGACTTCCTTCTGCAACCTTCTATTTTCCTCCGTCAGATTCTCACAGCACCTTTTCAACACCTCGCAGTCCACCTCGGTTTGCTTCAGCTTAGTCCTGGAATTGGTTCCACAACGCCCACGTTTAATAAAACTAAACTTTCTATTAAACCCCTTTATTTCCTGTTTTGTATAATTTGTAAACTCACCTTGCTCTTCGGTTCTGGAACCACACCTCAACTTGTCTTGGTAGAAGACCTAGCTGCTTTGCCAGTGCCAGCTTTTGCTTCTGCCACAACATTAAATTAATTAACGTTAGTTAATTGGCAATTTTAGTTTAGTACCAACATAAACGTTATAACTGATTTTAAGGTGGTTTTCTGTTAAGCTTACCGGGTTGAGGGTATTGTGCTCTTTGAAACTTTCTTCCAGAATAGCTGATTGGTCTTTGGAGAGTCTGAGCTTTTTCCTTGAGGTTTCGCCGTCTTCTTCGTCGCTGACTCCGCGGGAACAGGCTCTGTTCATGTCGTGTTCTTCGCCGGTGGGTTCTCGCTCGCTTCGTTTTCCGCTCACGCTCGAAACGGTGCTGTTCGGAGACGAAACTCCCGCTTCCTCTTCCATGTCCACGGCCGAAGGCAACCGATTCACGTCGATTCCGCGTAGGAACGATCGGGTTTCGCCTCTGCATGTGTCCGAGTTTCGATCTGGATGCAAACAAAAAATCGTTAAATTAGAGGGTCATGGATGTCGGGACAAAAAGTGAAGGGCGAGAATAATATTTCTCTCCCCGGAACAAAAAAAAGACCCAGTAAGCCGGATCAAAGTGGAGAGAAAGGAAATAAAGAGATAAACTTGAACAGATCTGAAACATTGTTTGCATGCAAATAAAAAGGAAAAGTATTATTTTTATTCATTTATATAGAAAGTGGAGGAATTTTAGGACATACCCGAGGAGGCAAAAGCGTCGTTCCAAGAGGGTTTAAAAGGATTTGAAGCGGAAGGGGAAGAGGAGATGAGAGTAAGATGTTGAGGATTGGGAATATTGTGACGGAAGTTGAGGCTTAGACTCAAACCCAAATCTTCCTTTTGAACCATCATGTCTAGCTTTATAAAATTTAGCCCCGGTGGAGAAGTTGGGTAAAGAAGGGAATGAGATTGAGGTGCAGTTGAGAGAGAAAGAGAGTAAGAAAGGGATGATGATGATGATGATGATGAAAAGCAGTGGAGTTGTGGAGGAGTGGAAAGGGGGGCCGTGTGGGTTGAGATTATATAGAAAAGAGAGAGAATGGGTGGGAGTAGTGTGTAAGTTCAATGATGACTTTATGTCAGCAAGGCCAGTTATCTCAATCATGACATTTGCCCCCAAAATAATACCACCCACCTCCTTCCTCACACCTCTTTATTCTTTACCTTTGACCATCTGGTAAATAAACTCCACTTTATTCAACTTTACTTTCACACACACAAACACTCTCATCTTTTTGGATAACTTTCACGCCATCTTTCCTGGTAACTCCCACTCCACAACACCACAACTAATTCCATTGACCATGTTTTTTCACTCTCTCTGCCTTAAATGCCCGATCAAACCGATATCCCCTTTTCAAATTCGAATTTACATCGAGGACTCTGTTATTTCACACTATTGATAAGACGATAACTATATACATCACATCATATTTTTTTTGGGTGATGATACTGCTTTTCCTTTTGTAAAGTTTTGGTAATTAACACGGCTGATAAGACTAGTTATAGAATTAACATGTGCGATGTGATAAAAGTGATTAGGGAGGTAAAAAGGAAAATAAAGGGAGTTAGGTTTAGGTAGGATAGATAGAGAGTGTGGGGGTGGGAAATCGCAAGAAATCTTGAGCATTAAACAAGGTGGGGCAGGTGGCACCTGAAGGGGTGAATGAGTTCCTAAATCAACGGGTGAGGTAAAATGTGAGATGAGTATCATCCCTGGACATCCATCAAAATCAGCACAGCCAATGGTGATGATTGGAAGCAAACAGATAACCTTTTCATTATATTTGTGTTGTCCCTGAGTGGGTCCCCATTATCCCTTATCCTACGCGACACACAAATCTCCACCCATGCGATCACCACGAGGGTCTTCCCCCCAGCCAACAACGTCGCTTTCCTTAACTTTTTCTTTTCTTCTATCACACACCCTGTGCCCCGTCGTCACTCTTCACCTCTTTCTTTCTCTTCTCATCATCATCACACCACCCGCGCGTCCCTTCACCATGCTTCAAATTAATGACTTAGCTTCCAAGAACCACCATATCTTGTTTCTTTTCTTATGTTTTCCGATACTTAGCTTCCTACGAGAAGGCCTATCCAATCATGATTCATGCCACTGGGGAAATACCACATTATTATTGTGACTCTCAACTCAAGTTAAGAAAGTGAAGAAACAGTGAGGGGGGACAAGTGCGATTGGTATTCACGTGGAGCGACGATGAAGCAAGCGTGGAAGAAAAAACCTGTTCCCAACTCACACTCACATGAACCAACATGCCTCTGCACTACACGTGCCACAACACCTTACGTCTCTTCACTCCTTTTAACCATTTTTACTATTTAATTATAGGAAAAATAGGTCTCTTTAACAACTCTTTTTGGACAATTTTTGAAACGCATACATGACAGTTTATGATTGGTCCGTTGATGACACATGTTCTGTTGTCAAAAAGTTGTCAAAATATCATTATCCTTAATTATATTATTCCTTTCCACACCATTTTTCTTTTAAATAAATTCAATCTTTCTTCCTTCTTAGACATCGCCAAAGTGCATTAGGTAAAGTACCACAATATAATCAATTTTCCTTATGCCAATGACATCAAATGAGTACATGTAACTCTCGTCAGGCCAAATTAACTTTGATAATCATGTAGATGCTATAATAGGATTTATACATTCCTTTAAACAAATAGTTTGTTCTCAAAGCAACACAGCATGTCTCAACAAAATCTATTCAGAATTTAGTAAGACTCTTTTTCATAAAAACATTTTTCATACAAATCTTCAAAAGCTTTTATCAAATTTTTTTCCTGCATTCATTATTAGAATCTTGTAACCAAGATGAACTTACTATATATAGTTTTCTTTTTTTTAAAATATACTATTACCTTCGGGTTTTTGCAACTACATTTTGTAGCATACCATCCATTTGTTTCGAGACCTCTTGTTTTTATGCACAAAGTACTCTATCTCTTGTTTAAGGATACAAAAATTAATATAGGAGGCCTAAAGAAAGTAGATGAGGAGAGACATAAAAACTTATTTGCACAAAACATTTTTGTAATAGTACTAAATCATTTAATTTAAATTTAATTATATTCTTATTTGGTGGTTTTGACTAATCTCAATTAAAATCATAGGATCACATTAAAAGCATCCATACATTTGATTAATACAAATACGAAACCAATTAAAATTTGGAAACCTGTAAAATTAACAAAGCATATCAATTTTCTATACCACAATTGACGCATACACTTCAACCAAATAATTATAAAATTAGAATAATCTAGACCGAATATCTTTCAATTATAAAATTATAAAATTAAATAGATTAAAAAAAGAGTGAAATGTTCATACTGTGAATAAATGTTAAAATGCAATTCTCAAGAGTGTGTTCCTTAATCCTTGAAGTAAACTTATTAGTAAAAAACCCCAAATTAATTCAAGGGATAGGGTAAAAGCACCAAAAAATATTTTCCCCAAAACAATATATATTATTTTGTCTATATTTCTCATTTAAACAGACATTTAAAAAAAAATAACTACTTTACTAAGAAACATGGGTCTATTTAAAATATTATTTAAATATCAAATTATAATTCTGGCTTGGGTGGATGAGAATTAACGAGACATGAATAGAAAAATATATAATCTTCATTTTGGACATAAACCTTGATCAGAGAGGGACGGTATGACCATTTCATTTTTGATGAGTTGAAAATGTTACACTTTTTTTTAGTCCTAGATGTCTTTAGGTTAAGGTTAAGGGTATGTTTGGAAAGATTTAAAATAGAGAAAATGGATGAATTTGAAAAGATTTGAAAATAAATTATCTGTTATTTTTTTAGAAGGATTTGAAGGTAGAAATAAAGTTTGTGCAAAATTTGACTAATGGGACAGATTAAAAAATGATTTAATGTATAAAAAATAAACATTATTAGATTTTCCTTACACAATAGTAATATAAAATTATTTTTTAATTATATCATTATTTTCATTGATAATTATTAAGATAGCAATGACTAGAAAACAGAAAGTTAGACAATCAACCTGTTATTTTTGTCATGCTATCAACAAATCTTCAACATATAGAGCAAAAATGATGTAGTTGTGAATATATATTTTTCACGTGACAATTAACGAGAGATATGCATAGGAAAAAGATATAATTTTTCATTTTGGACATAAACTTTAATAAGAGAGGGGCGGTATGACCATTTCCTTTTTTATGAGTTGAAAATGTTACACTTTTTCTTAGTGGTAAATCTTTTTAGGTTAAGACTAAGGTATGCTTAAGATGATTTGGAGGAGAGAGTAAAAAATTTTAAGAAGATTTGAAAGTAAATTGTATTTTTTTTTAAATGATTTTAGGGTGATTGAAAATATATTTGAAAGTAAAATTTGTAAAAAATTGTTCAAAATTTGACTCAAGTGATAGACTAAAAATATTATTTAATGGATAAAAAATAAAGATTACTAAATTGTCCTTAATAGCATTATAAATTATATTTATGAATAACAAATTATTACTATTTCTATTATTATTGTTATTATTATTTAATTATCTTACTATCTTTATGATATATATATATATATATATATATATATATATATATATATNATATATATATATATATATATATATATATATATATATATATATATATATATATATATATATATATTATAAAATTTATTTCATCTGAAGAGATTTTATCTCATCTTTTATCGTTAACTCTGACTTGACATATTCATCTCCTTTCATAGGGTTAAAAAAAATGCTTTGACTGGCCAACATTAGTCAATAAGTAGTGTAATGAAGGAGAATACCTTTGTTTCCTGAGATATGTATATTCATTGTTTTTAAGGACTTATCCGCGGTGTATTGCACAAGTCCCTAAGATACAACATGAACATCCGCGTTGTATTGCGCAAGTCCCCCAGGATATAACAGAAACTTCCCATAATATCTCGAGGATCTCAGAACTAGCAAGGATCTCTAAAAAGAGTATAAAATAACCCAGGATATTTTTAGAAGAGGAAAAGAATGAAGAAGAACGAGAAACAACTGATTTGGAATGTAGAAATTGATTTCTATTTATAGAGTTAAGAAAGAATAAAATCAATAGCAATAAAAGCAATAAATATTTTAATGTTGAAACAGTTAAAACACTTTGATTGTTGCTAATTAATAAAAATATTAACATTGCCAATTAATAAAAAAATATTAACATTGTAAAACCTTCCAACACCAACATTTAACTTTTGCAATATTATAACAATTGTTCTGCTATTATATGTTTAGATTCTAACTTAGGCTCTACCTCTATGTCCGGCCTTTTGTTAACTACATCAATGCTTAAAATTTCTTCTAGTGATAATTGCTTTAACTTTTTTTTTTTTTTCATTTACGAATTCTAGAATCATGTCTTTTATAGAACATGTTTTCATTAAAAGTAACAATTTTTACTTTTGATAATTTTATTGCTTTTTTTCATCCTAAAAACTACAACCATACATGTCAAATCCATAACCAATGAAATAACATCATTTAGTCTTAGGGTCTAGTTTATCTCTATTATTAGACTCTAATAAAATATACTAAGCATAAAAAAAAAAATTCACATATGAAAAGTTTACCTTATACCCAGATCATACTTCTTCAGATAAATCATAATCTAAAAGAAGTGATGATCCTTTATTTATAAAATAGGTTGTTATGTTTATTGCATTTGTCCAAAATATGTTGCATTTGTCCAACATATGTTTATTGCATTTTTCTTCCCAAACGTTCCCCGTCACATTTAAGTTTTTCGTAATTTATTTACCCAGAACGTTTAGTCTACATACATGTTTCGTAATGAAGAACGAAAGAGAAAAATAAAATGAAAACTAGGTGAAAATTTGATGAAAAATTAAGACGTCAAAATATTGTTTTTCGTACTTTTTTTTACATTTCATTTAGACCATTTTATTATTATATATATTATTTGGGACATAAAATATGTAATTGAAGTAAGATTATTTACAGAATTAAAAGTATGTAGGAAGATAGAACAGTAGACAGGAGTTTGGTCTAATGTAAACAAAATCGTGGGTGTCATGCTGTCCCTTCACGCACCGACACCTTCCTTATCACAATCATTTGAACACCCCTTCACTCTTCCAAAATCTCCACCACTCTCTCTCTGAAGGCGCGTGTATCTCATCTCACCCAACCTACAGTAACTAACAATGGTCATGTGAGTTCACTTTTTTTTTTTTTTGAAGTAATTTAAACTTGTGAGTATTTATGAGTTAGCAGATTCGAGATCCTCTTGTGGGCAATTATTGAAAATGTGAGTATTAACTGTCCATTTGACATGCTTCATAAATAGAATTGAGTTTGCAACTTAGAAGGAAGACCCTCCTCCACGGGAAACGGAAACCTTTCCCACCCAATAATTCAAAACGGCTCATCTATCACAAACTTTCTACCACCATTGTTGCATTTTAAGGAATTAACAAACAAATAAGATTTACAAACGTGTTTTATACTTGGTATCCTTTTTTGACAAAAAGAATATGAAGTGATTTGAGTGATAATAAAAGGGAAAACAGAAGAAGGAAGGACATTGATTATAATGACAGAGACTACTACCTTACTAAGTTATCTGACTTTAAAATTGGAAAGAAGGTGTAAGATCCTCCGAATCATTGATTAGAATATGTGATAGACAGAACTGAAACCTAACTATTTGATTGAGAAAGATAAGTAGAAATTACGTAGGTGATAGTAATAAAGGAAAGGATTAATTAATTATTGTTAATGAGAGACAAAGATGTCGGGTGATGATTAAGAGTGTCCCCACGAGTGCGTGGTAGGTGTCCCACGTGTTCCCTGGCATTGGGCTGGGTCTTTCCACACACCCCAATAATGGATCTCACCCTAACTTCTTAAATCATAACCCTCCTTAACGTAACACCCACTACCCGACAACACCCATCATCTTTCTCTTACATCAATTCTCAACTCTCCACTATATCACATTACAACTTTCCTCTTCCTTTTAACTATTCACTTCTCTACTTTTACATTATTTTAACTTATCATTTCTTCTAATTCTCAAAACTAATTCAACCAGAATCAGTAATATCATCGCCATGTGATATGCACGTGAATTTAGGTAGCTTTCCACTTCCTTTTCGACTTTTGTCCCGTTTTCCCTGTCCTAACTTAGTTCTTGGTAAAACAAATAAATCTTACTCTATTGCTCCAAAAATATTCCAAAGCCAAAACTCAAAAAAATAGGAATAGTTTAATCTGTCTTGAAGTTGTTTTTACCGGGTATTTGTTTATTTATTTAATGAAAAAGAAAATGTTTTGGGGTGAAATAGGTGGTCTTGTCACAATGCACCCAATAATTGGAAGTGGAGCAAGGGCCCTAGTTTTCTTCCTTGGGTCCGTACAGCGTTCCATCACATGTGATTCTCACGTGAATTCCGGACCCTGATGTTTCACTCATTGCCATTTGCTATTTCAAGTCATGTCCAATGACCATGTTGCCCCTCTTTTTCGACTCCCTCCATTCTTCAATCATTCATGCTCCCTTCTCCCCCATTCTCTCTCAGTGCCAGAGGAACCACTCTTTCTACCACAATCAATATTACACAAACATGAGTTAACAAATTTAACAACAAATAAAAATATATTTTATAATTTAATATAATGGGTTGCTTTTATAAATTTTTATAATTTAAAATAAGTGAGGAAAGAGAAGGTTAACTTACCATATAGGTTTATATTAAAGAAAGTGAAGTTAAAGTACAAAAAATGTCTAACGAGGAAAGACAAGGCGAGGTGAGACAGGTTCTGTCAGGTGCGTGAGTGATTATGTTACAATTGCCCTCCTTTTCATGTATCTGTATAACGCGCTGCATCATCACCCAACTTCTCACCATCATCATCATCATCCTGCTAAGTTCTTTTGGTTTTAAAGTTGGGATTATTAGTAGCTTTATGCACTCTAGATTATGCTCTTTGTTTTTCTACATTTTTTATTTCTGAGTCTTGTGCGCTACTACTTTTCCTTTCGCAACCCTCAAACTCTTTTTCAAATGAAATCTAACACACTCCTTTTTAAGGATTCAAATCCCACAAACGTAAAACATGCTACAAACATCAAATATGTTAAGCCACAGATTTAATAACACAACAGTTCAAAAGTTGGTATGGAAACTAATGACCGAGACACAGTGGTGCAGTGACATGTATATTGTTGTAGTGCAAAAATTTAGTTTAAAAATATCTAACTTCATGCATTTTTTCAATCTTGGATCGAAGAAAATGAAAAAGTTTTGAAATTAAATGTTTCCATCTTACTCTATTTCTATTTGCATGACTTTCGGATGAAAAAGCTTCCTTCATATTTGAGCGACTTTGCTTAAGGATATTTATAATTTGTTTCACGTGGATTTTTTTCACTAACATTCTTCCTATGTTATATCAGGAAAGTAACTGAGTTTCCTTAATCGACAAATTAAATATATCTAGATCTAATGTAACGTTATATCGCATTATATTCGTAATTTTGTCATATTTTAACATGTCAAAAAAAAAAAAGGAAGAGAGAGAGATTTTAAATTAATTGCAAGTTGAATGGTACACAACCTTTAAGGCCTGAACTCAAAAAGACTAAAAAGATCAATTTCTGAGCAATCTCATGTTGAGTGAATCCAAAAGAATGATTATACATTGTTTAAATTTTAAACTATTTTTTACGAATTTAAACTTTTAATCAGTAAAAATTGTTAATTCTTTTAGCAATTTCTCCATTTACTTATCATTGTCATGAAAATAATTATATAGAGGGGAGGTATCCTCTACCTACATTAACAAGTATCCGTACTTTAAAGTTTTATTCGTAGATTACTTATTCACATATAGATGGACTACTTAAACGATTTTTTTAAACTAATTGATTATTTTAACCATTTTAAATATAGGAAGCAGTTTAATACTATACATTCTATTTAATAGTATTTATGTGATAAAGTATATATTATTCAACTTATAAACACCGATCACTAAATATTTCCAATCAAAATATGAATAAGAATGTGAAAAATAGTGGAATATAAAATAAAGTTGCGAATAGAAGTTAGATAAAGATGTCATGTGACAAGTTTTTTTTTTTTTTTTTTTTTAGTTTTTGTTATAAGGTTGTCTTTTTTGTTATAGAAGGAGAAGATCGTGTTAATCACAACTTAAACAGATGAACTTTTGCGCATTATACGTACGTTGAGATTAAGAAAAAAAGAGAGTAGAGAATAGAATATAAATGGTGTTGGTAAAGCAATCTTTTTGCTTAAACAAGAATAGAAATGTTAGGAAACTGGATAAACTTTGAATTTCAAGATAAATAAAATCAATGATTGTAGGAATAAAATGTCATAAGACTCAATTATATCAGGTAGGCAGGATATAAATCCAAAAATACGTACTATCTTCATCCATAAGTAATCTTTATTCGCTTAGGTTTTCTTGCAAATACAATTGCAAAACCTAAAATGTTCCTTTGTTAGGCTATATAATTATTCACAAATGGTAAACATTCTCTTATTTTAATTGTGCATTTATATTATGGTCAATTTTTTTTAATATCTATTTTGGTCCCTTTGTTTATAGAATCTGTTCAAAGTTTCAAAAGTTCACTAATATCCTAATTTTTGCAAAAATGGTGCACATTAGTCCTTTTTGTTTACGGCGTTAAAAAGACTAACGGCGGAACTACCCAGCTATCAAAAAATTGATGATTTTTTCACTTATTATTGATGTGGCACTCTCGGGTAATTTGAGGTGCTAATTACATTTTAAGTTAAAATGACGTGGAAAATCTAAATCAAAGGGTTAAAATAAATTTAGGGATTAAAAGACGTGAAATTACATTTGGGGTAAAATCAATCAGGGAGGCGATTTAGGGTTCCACAATCAGCTTGTGGTGGAATTGGATTCGTGCTTCCTTCAACAGCGCGGTTCGTTCAAGTCATCTTCTTCTGCAAATACCTTTTCGAAGAACTTGTACTCCTCACATTCTTTAGAATCATAACTATCTACCAACTCATCTTCTAGCTCTTCATCTTTCTACTCATCATCTTCACTGTCAGAATTAATATTATCTTTGTCATTTTCATCACTGTCAGAATTGGTATCACCAACTAAAAACTTCCAGCAAGATGTTAATGCTTTGTGCTGCAATTGCAACACTACCATACAGGATAATAATTAGCTGACAGCATTACACCGCAGGTAATCATAATTTCTCTAGATTCAGTTTGAAACCACAATTGTCCCCCATTTCCTAAATTTAGTTTAGGTGACCTCTTCATCTGGATTCTCACCTTTAGCATCGGAACCATGCCAAAACATTTTAACATGCATGTTTTGTCTCTCCCTTGAGGTTTGGACTTAGAAGTTTGGACTGCGTGACATGTTTTCCCCTAATTTCTTTCACGCATGCTTTGTCTCTCTCGTACCCTAAAATCTCAAATTGAGTCACGAACCCAATTTCTACATCAATTTGAACAAATTTTTTAATCCCAAATCACGAATTGATTTTAACCTAAAGGTAATAAAAGAGAAGTTGTGATGGAAGTTGTAGTGTCGCTCGATCGATATTCAGTGTGACTGTTAATGATGATAGGGTTACACTTATTACAGAAGAAGGAGAATTGTGATGAAGCTTCTAGGTTTGAGTGGGAAGGGGATTTTCACGTGGCAGCCTCTCATTGATTGAGCTTGCCACTCAATGACTAACTAGACATGTCATCTAATATTTGTCAGGGAAGCAATTATTCTGTTAGCTTTTTTAACGTCGTAATAAAAAAGGATTAATGTACACCGTTTTTACGAAAAATAAGATGTTAGTGAACTTTTGAAAAAAAGTAGGACAACTTTAATCAGATCCTACAAAAAGAGGGACTAAAATAGCTATTAAACCATATTTTTTTTACACTTTTATTTTTCATTATTTTCTTTTCTAAGTATATAGAGAAACACTCGTATATGTATAATCAATCATACAATTTTAAAAGAGTTTAATCCTAATGGTATGTTGATATTAAGTAACATGTTAATGAGTCATATTATGAGACATCTCCACACGTCTTTTTCTTCTGCCATGGATTTATCATTGCTATACCATGATTGATTATCTCACCAAAAAAAAAAAAAAATGTCTTCCACCTAAGGTGTTTACTTGCTATAGAAAACTATCTTTTCCCCACCAATTAAACAAACTATAATACAATTATATATGGGTAGCAATGATCAATATATATATATATATATATATATATATATATATATATATATATATATATATATATATATATATATATATATAATACTAACCCAACATTTTGAATATTTAATACTATGCAAATAAGTGATAAAACAAAATATAGTGTGTATAAACACAATATTGATCTAGGTTACATTGAATTCAAATATAAAAATATTTTGGATTCAACTTTTGGTAATAAAATGTTCATTTTTAAAAATTTTAATTTTAAGCAATCTATCTTTTTCATTAAATAGTAGGTTTTAATCGAAGATTTTTTTATCATATTAAGGTCCTGCAGATTCGGTATAAAGTAGATTATATTATTATATTATTTTTTATTTTGGTACCTTATTTTATTTATGTTGTTGTTTTGAGTTTTTTTTTTCCTTTTTCTTCTTTTTAAATGGATGTAATAATTCTTCTATATGATATGCCTACTTGAATGCATAAATTGTACGATATACAATTTTAAACAATGTGTATGATCTGTTGTAATCCCTAGCGTTGAATGGTAAACGAATTTTATGGATTTTGTACAAAATTTTACAGGTAACAGTGTTATATTCGTTGTTAAAGACGTAATATTAGTCTAATTATTGAATTCGTAGAAATTCTTATTGTGGGTTGCTGGAATTGTTTACCAGCTAAATATCTGCATGTATGATCATTTAGCGAATTCAAGTAGTTTATATTAATTGCACCAAGTTACGACGAGATCGTTTCATTTAATTTTAAGCATTTAGTCCTGTTTTCTTTTGTATTGAATTTACTGTATATTTATAGAAGTTTAATTTTATTTCATAAAAAGTAGAAAACTAATGTTGTATTTGTTCGAGGTAATTTAATGCAGTTGGAGAAAAAAAAATGAGTTAAATATATATTTTGAAGACTGGCCCTACAGTATTAGACAGTAATCTTTGACAAAATAGTAGTTATTAATGGTTGATCTTAGATATGTGTTGTTAAATATATATATAAAATTGTTTTATAAGGACGCAAGATTCTCTTTCACCGTCTGAATACATGGTGTGGCAAACCCACGTGAATCCTACTAGAGGCATCAATTCATCCAAAGACAACAAATTACACGTGTACATGTCTCTCTGCCCCACGTGCAAACATGGTCAAACTTTCTTTCTTTTTATTTTCCTGGATCTGGTCGACGGTCAAACCTAGCTTTTCCTAAATCAGTATCTCATTTTTTTAACAAATAATTATAAATAGGATTTTTAGACATGCGGGGCATTATATTTCGTCCGTTAACAATTATTATATCTCTCACTGTTTCTCACTTATCACTTTTGTCTTATCCATCATTTGCTTATCACAAAATCTTCAATTATTACTCTATTTATCTTTACCAATCATTCTTCACATAAAAGATTTTTCAAATCATTCTTTATTAATATCATTGCACTGTTCTTTTCTTACCCAAACTTTATAAGCATAACACGTTAATTCAAAAATCCTTTGATAGATTAAAATCACCTTGAATTAAACATTTTAGAAGACACCCTTTGTATAGCACGCTTCTTCCTTCGACCTTCTTAACCAGTGTAGTCGGTCACCTCAAAACACTGAGTGTGTGATTAATTAATCATTAACCATTTAACAAGTGGAAAAAAGTGGGATTGCGAGATTCTCCACACGTGCACGTGCAACCATCTTCTAGGAACTGTTGCAAAACCCACTTGGCTTAAGATATTCCGGTGTGGCCAAGTCTTGTTAAGTATATATCTGGCCATGTGACCGGCTTAGCTGGTAATCATGTGATTAACGGTTGCACGAATAGTTTACTATGTCGTTAATCGATGATTTAGTTCGTGTCCTGTTTGCACTTATTGTATTTTAAAAATTTTAACTCTACAATACGAATAACTATCATCATCAATAAATATAATAAATTAATTATCTTTCATAATAATAATTGTATGGACGTTATTTTGAATAAATTAAAAAGTTAAAAATTATGAAATGGGTGCTCTAATGGACATGATTGGCTGGTAATTAAATAATGACGAAGTGAAAGAGAAGGATGTAATAGATTTGACAGAAGATAGTTTGGTTGAAAGCATGTTCTCTGATGAACAGGTGAAGATTTTATATGTAACATAATAGGGGAATGACAGAGTATGTATGAATGCACATGATGGTGCAATGATTTATTTATTTATAAATAAAGAGCAGCATATGTGGGGTGTTTGTTTCGATTATTATTTATTTATACGGCTTAACACTAACCCAATGATTTCGTTTCTTGATTCTTCAAATGATGAAAGGTTCCTATGCAATTATATGAAAGTATGTTCTGTTAAAAAAATGAGTTGGATTTGAAAGGATAATTTGGGTATAGGAAGGTGGGTGTGAGCATGAGAGGAATAAAAAATGCAAAAACAGGGAAGAGTGTTCCCTAACATGTAGATTTTTGTTGGGGTAAAACATGGCCTACTTGCATTTTTATATTGTAGGTTAAACCTTAAAGATTAGGGTTTTAATTTATAGATTTAAATCCTTTTTTGTCCCTAAGTTAAGTTCTGATGTTCAGTTTAGTTTCCGTTCTTAAAAAAGTCCTTATGATATGAAAAATGTATCAAATCAGTCCTATTCGTTAACAAATCACAAGTTTTTTATTAATTGATTTGTTGTTCATAACACATTCCGTTAACAAATCACAAAATATTGGATACCTAAGTATGAAAACTAGTGATTTATTGTTCATTAAGTGTTGTCATGAGGACTGATTTAATACATTTTTCATATTTTAAGGACTAAAGGTTGACATTTTTAAAAATGGGGACTAAACTGAACATCAAAACTTAACTTAACGACAAAAAAGGGTTTAAACCTAATTTATATTATTCATTATTTGCTTTGGAATAATTAGAGAGATTGATTATTTGATGAGCTTTTTTTTATGGATTGCTTCAAATCCCACGCCAAGTTTCCGACCATTTCTCCACTTCATATCTAGGACTCTACTTGCGTGCTTACACAATCATTACTTACCTAATGTCCCTCCTATTAATCATAAAAAATTATATTAATCATCTTCTATCTAATCAATGTATTTTAAAAAAATATATATTTATATCACAAGTCTAGTATTTTGAAACGTAAATATATCTATTTCAAAGTCTTGAAAATCTTTACTTTTTTAAACTTTATCTATTTATATGATTGATTAGTTCTTCAAGGGTGTATACAAATTAAATGATAGTTTTTTCAGTTTTTTTCTTTCTCATGTTACCAAATTAACTAGTTTCACATTCATGAAATATGTTGTTTCCAAAAATGGGATTATTCATAAATTGGATTTGGATGATACTGTTTTTTAACCTGAGGAGAAATTTATATGATGTCACTTCTCCATTGATCTCAACTTGTTAAGATAATTATTTGTATTTAAAAACAATATTAATTTATATAATTGACATTTCATTTTTTAAAAATAGTCTTCATGTAATACATGGTTTTTAAGAATTTTGGTTCAAACACTTTTTCAATAGGTTTATGATCAACCAAATTAATTGTTAAGACAAAGATAGTAAAAAAATTAATTTTTTTTAGCAATTTATGTCTTGAAATTTAACAAATAAAAATTGAACGAAATAGTATTTAAAGCTTAAACGTTTTAGTCATCAAAGAGTAGTGTGGAATTGGGAGTGATTACACTTGTATATCAAAATTGGATAGTTAAATAATAAAACTTGTGATATTTAAAAAAAGTAGTAAAAGAATTGAATAAACCAGTTTAAAAACAAACTTGTCTTATTTATTTTCTTTTACTTGTGTTTTATTAAACATGTTCAAAAACTTCGTATATTTTATATGTATTTAAAAAGTTATTTAGAAATTATAAAATTAATGTCCGCTTTAATTCTAAAAAAAGGTTTGATATGATGAACTATAATTACTTTAAATTTTTCTTAATTTCATTTTACTACAATAAGTAACTAACCATTTCTAAAAGACGTACCAAGGGTAAATATAGAGTTTTAGTATCCATTACTTGTGAAATGTAATAGATGAAGTATCTTTATGTTGATTTGTCCTCAATATTCAATTTTCTTATTTTTACCTTTGCTTATTTCATTCTTTCTTGTGAAAAAGCATATTGAAATTCATTTTATTTGAATAAAAATTGAAGAAAGGTTTTATTTTATTTTATAACATGTTCTCTCGACTATTCAGTTGTCAAATATTCTCGCAAAGATGTTTTAAAATCTAATCTTTCTCAACAAAAAGTACAAAAGTTAGTCTCATTAAAACTCAGATCTCATGCTGAGATGAGTATTAGATTTATATTATTTTGTAATTTAGAACTTAATAACTTTTCTATTAGTTTGTTTATCTTTATATATAATTTTTTTATCTGTACATTATTATTTCATGAATTTATGAGATTTTCATATTTTGGATCTTTTCTCCCTGTTCTTCCAAAATTCTACGAAAACAAAACATTTTAATCTATTTTTGCATTCGTAATTTGTATTTTTAGGTTATTTGTAGCTTCCATTAGTTTTATGTACATTTATTATTTAAGTTGTATCCTATTGTCAAAATGCAAATTGTGTACTCTCACTACAAAAACTGAGAAAGCCATATTAGAGCTTATGTATGTTCGTTGCTCCAGAGAGCAACATTTATTGTTTTAGGTATTTTCTGTTTAGCGTTTAATGCTTTCTGTTAGGGATTCC
>NC_028357.1:30570039-30580114 GCF_000741045.1 Vigna radiata var. radiata
AACATCTTCCTCTGGCTTCATCGGTGAACTGCCACGAAGAGATTCTGAGCCACGTCTCTCTTGCACATCATTCTCTGCTCCAGACTTCATCCACTGTCTGACACTAGGAGATATCTCGAAGGAGATATTTCAAGTTATTAGGCCACAAAGGTTGGGCCTTTCTATTATGAGGTCTGGGCTAGAATTAATATGGTACCAGAGCAGGTTCTAAACCTGTTCTGATTTCGTTTCTGCTGCGTCTCTTTTTCTATCTTGGCTATCTTGGCTATCTTGATTCTGTTTCTTGGTGATTGCTTTCGTTACTGCAAATATGGACCAAATCAACAATCCCTCCAGTCCTTACTACCTTCATCCAGGAGAAAATCCAGGGATCTCCCTTATTTCACAGGTTCTTGATGAATCAAACTATACTTCTTGGAGCAGAAATATGAGACGGGCTATCCTCTCCAAGAACAAGCTGAAATTTATAGATGGAGGGATAAAGAAACCACAAAGGGAGGATCCTCTGTTTGATTCTTGGGAAAGAAGTAATATGATGGTATTGTCTTGGATCATCAAGACACTCTCAGCCCAAATAGCAGAAAGTGTAGTCTATGTTGAAGATGCTCAAGAATTATGGGAAGAATTGAAGGAGAGATTTTCCAAGGGAGACCACTTCAAATTCTCGGACTTGCTGCAAGAAATTCACTCCATTAAACAAGGAGAAAGGAGCGTGAATCAGTATTTCACTGATTTGAAGATATTATGGGAGGAGTTGGAGTTTCTAAGGCCTATCCCACGTTGCAGCTGCAAGATCCCATGCAGCTGTGATCTTTCTAAAGCTTCTCACAAATATAGAGAGATGGAGCATGTGATTTGCTTCTTAAAAGGATTAAATGAGTGTTACAATGCTGTGAGGACACAAATTTTATTGATGGAGCCCTTGCCCAGTATTAACCGTGTCTTTTCACTTATTATACAGCAGGAAAGGCAGGAGAAACATGATTTAGGACATACTAATCAGGCTGATATCAAGATTCTTGCCACAAACACAGAAAGACAGAACAACTGGAAAGGTGATCAAGGTTGGAGAGGTCATGGGCGTGGTTTTCCATCTCGCGGCCAAGGAAGAGGGAAAGGAAGGAATCCCAATCAAGGAAAGCAATGCTCTTATTGTCATAAGATGAATCACACAATAGACGAATGCTATTCTAAACATGGGTATCCCCCATGGTACAAGAAAGACAGTAACAATCAAAATGGTGCAAGACAGAGTGAATGGGCATCCACAAATGCTTGCACTGCCCCTGTCAGTACACAGACCAGCCAGCAAAGCAATAATAATACTGTACAAGGCTCATTCACACCAGAACAAATGAAGAGAATTCTTGAAATGCTTGACAGAACCGAAAAACCTTCCCACAGTGTCAGTCAGATACACAAAGACGACGTAGAAGACAAACAAGGTACTTTTAGATGGATCATGGACACAGGAGCCACAGACCATGTGACTCATGACAAAAATCTATTCATGACTTTTAATAAAATCAAGCCTATATCAGTTAAATTGCCAAACAATTCTACTGTTACAGCCCATTATGCAGGAACTGTACAATTCTCACAAGAATTTATGATTTTTAATGTTTTATACATTCCAGAATTCACTTTCAACCTGATTTNTGTTCAATGTTTAGCTAGAGATATAAATTGCACACTAACTTTCTCCTCTGAGATGTGTAAAATCCAGGACAAATCTACATTGAGGATGATTGGATGTGCTAAGGTACACAAAGGACTCTACTACCTGCAGCCTATTGGAAAGAATCTGAAATCTAGTTTTGTTTTCTCTTATGAGCATGTAAAAATGAACTTGTGGCACTATAGATTAGGCCACCCAGGACATAAAGTTGTTGAAAGAATATGCAAAAACTTTCCTTATATTCGGATTGATTCTAATAGTACTTGTGATATTTGCCATTATTCAAAACAGCACAAATTGCCTTTTCCTAAACATAATTCGTTGACTGCCAATTGTTTTGACATTATACATTGTGACATATGGGGTCCTATTTCTATCCCATCTGTGCATGGTCATAGATACTTTCTTACTATTGTTGATGATTGTAGTAGACACACTTGGGGCTTTCTTATGCAAAATAAAGGTCAAACCAGAGAACTTTTACAATCTTTTATCATGAAAGTCAAAACCCAATTTAATAAAACTGTTAAAATCATACGGACCGACAATGGCCCAGAGTTTAACTGTCCCATCATCTACAATATACATGGAATTGAACATCAAACCAGCTGTGTTGAAACTCCACAACAGAATTCTGTTGTGGAGCGCAAACACCAACACATATTGAATGTCACCCGTAGTTTAGTCTTTCAATCTAATGTTCCCCATGCTTATTGGTCATATGCTCTTTCTCATGCTATATATTTGATAAACAGATTGCCCTCGCCTATTATTAAAGAAAGAACTCCTTATGATGTTTTGCATTGTAGCTCCCCCACTTATCTTGATCTAAAAGTTTTTGGATGCTTGTGTTTTGCTTCAACTTTGGAAAGTAACAGAAGTAAGCTCGACTCTAGGGCTAGAAAAAGGATCTTTCTAGGATACAAGAATGGGGTAAAAAGGTACATTGTTCTTGACATTAATACAAGGGAAATTTTCATCAGTAGAAATGTAATATTTTATGAGGACATCTTTCCCTATAAAAATCAACAAGAGAATTCTGGAAATAAAAACAATAGAGAAGATAGCACATTTTTTCTGCATAACTTTCCTTGCAGCCAAATGGAGATCCGAACAGAGGATGAAAATGATGATGAGAGTCACACTGATCATACTATTGACAGTGCTGCAGATGCGAATCCTAGAAGAAGGACAAAGAAACGACCAAAGGAGATCAAACAGGATGAGGAGAGCTCCTGAATATTTGAAAGATTATGTCCAAGATGATTATTCTCCTTCCACATCTTTGTGTGTTAAAAACAGGTTAAAGACTCCTTATCCTATGACTAGTGTCTTGTCTTATGAATCTTTATCTGATAAACAGTTGAGATATCCCTTTCCATAAGTGCTGGGAAAGAACCTAATTCGTATGCAGAGGCCAGAAACTCCCCTGAATGGATTGATGCTATGCAGAAAGAGATCAAAGCACTGCAAGACAATGGTACTTGGTATTTGACTAAGCTGCCTCCTGGGAAGAAACCCATTGGATGCAGATGGGTTTACAAAATAAAGTATAAAGTTGATGGTACTGTGGAGAGATATAAGGCCTGATTGGTGGCCAAAGGTTATACTCAACAAGAAGGAATCAATTTTTTGGACACTTTTTCCCCTGTGGCTAAGCTCACATCTGTCAGACTCCTACTTGCCCTAGCTGCCTCAAGGAATTGGTTTCTACATCAACTAGATGTTGACAATGCTTTCCTACATGGATATTTAAATGAGGAAGTTTACATGGATCCTCCACCAGGTCTGAATATTGATACAAATGAGCAAGTTTGCAAGCTCACCAAGTCCTTATATGGCCTAAAACAGGCCAGTAGACAGTGGTTTGAGAAACTGTCCAGTTTTCTTATATCTGCAGACTATGTTCAATCAAAGTCTGATCACTCTTTATTCATTAAGAAAAGTTCCACGAGTTTTACAACTTTGCTTGTTTATGTAGATGACATTGTCTTAACAGGAGATTCCATGGATGAAATCACTCACATAAAGACTCTTCTCCATCGTCAATTCCAAATAAAGGATCTTGGAGAACTAAAATATTTTCTGGGATTTGAGGTTGCCAGATCTAAGAAAGGGATACATCTCTGTCAGAGAAAGTATGCCCTTGATATTCTTGAAGAAACGGGAATGCTGGGAAGCAAACCTTGCTCTACACCATTCTTAAGCAGCACTAATTCCTTATACAAAGAAGAGAATTACATGGATGATCCTAGTATCTATCGCAGATTAATAGGGAAGTTATTCTATCTCACTAATACTAGACCCGATTTGTGTTTTACTATTAATCTCTTAAGTCAATTTATGCAGCAGCCCACTAACTATCACTATCAGGCCCTGCAGCACGTTCTGAGGTATGTTAAATCCAGTCCTTCTGAAGGGTTTTTCTTTGCTACTGATTCCAGCATACAAATAAAGGGATTTAGTGACTCCGATTGAGTCACTTGTCCTAATACACGGAGATCTACTATTGGGTACTACATTTTCCTTGGAGCATCTCTTGTTTCATGGAGGTCGAAGAAGCAAACCACAGTTTCAAGGTCAACTACTGAAGCGGAGTATCGTGCCTTAGCTGCTACCGTGTGTGAGATGCAGTGGCTCCATTATATTGTCCAAGATCTTCAAATTCAACTTGATGCTACTGCAGTTCTCTACTGCGACAACAACTCTGCGAGACATATTGCCCACAACCAGAGCTTCCATGAGCGAACCAAACATATCGAGATGGACTGCCATGTGGTTCGCGAAAAGATTCAAGCCAGGTTTCTACGTCTTCTACCGATCCGATCGGAGGAACAACTCGCCGATGTTTTTACCAAATTTCCTCACCGTACGCGCTTCGGATCTATCATCCCCAAGCTCGGACTAGTGAACATCCACCATCCAGCTTGAGGGGAGGCTATTAGAGCTTATGTATGTTCGTTGCTCCAGAGAGCAACATTTATTGTTTTAGGTATTTTCTGTTTAGCGTTTAATGCTTTCTGTTAGGGATTCCTGTAAATCCCCTCCATTGGAACTCTATATATATAGAGTTGTTTTCCAGTGCTTAATATAAGAAAGATACACCAGAATAAAATGAGAGAGTTTCAGTTTTCTTTCTTACCTTGACCACCGACACGCTCCCTCTCTTTTCGATCGCTTCCGTTCCAGCAACATCTTCCTCTGGCTTCATCGGTGAACTGTCACGAAGAGATTCTGAGCCACGTCTCTCTTGCACATCATTCTCTGCTCCAGACTTCATCCACCGTCTGACACTAGGAGATATCTCGAAGGAGATATTTCAAGTTATTGGACCACAAAGGTTGGGTCTTTCTATTATGAGGTCTGGGCTAGAATTAATAAGCCATCAATAAATAAACTAGCCAAGTTAATATTTAATGATTAAATTTAAAGGAATATTCATTCAGGGGCAAAATTAAACAAAAGTAATTAAAATATGTAATTAAGGGTACATAAAAAGGCGATAATTAAGTTAATAAAGAGTACACCCTTTTTAAGTAACACTTAAGAAAGTTTATGAACTTGGCGTAAGAATAATTTACAAACTTATAATTATTTGTACTTTATTTTTTATTAAGTTTTTTTGAAAATAACTAAAATAACTTCCATTCCTGTTTCTGTTTGTTTCATGATTTTATAAATTGTTGTTAATATAAGCCCTAATTGAATATAAATGCTTAATTACATATTTATTGATTATCCACTTTCGAATAAATGCTGAAATTACATGTTTCGGCCCAAAGGTGTGATTTTATTTTATTTTTGATCAGGCTCTCTTAATATCTTTACAGGCCTGAATGGAAGATTGACCCACAATTGAACAACTAATAGAATGTTATGTCCTTTTTCAAAGGCCTGAAAATTGTAACGTCGTTTCGAATTGTATAGGCTGGAAATGTAAAGGATATATTTTCTTTTTTAGATCTAATTTTAGAGTTTTATTGAAAAATAAAAAAGTATACTGTGATTTAAGCATGCATGGGAATTTTTTAAATAACTAATTAAATACTATTTTTTGATCGGCCTTCTATCGTTTTCACTTATCATGTTTCCAAATACTACTTTAAAAATATACAAGTGGCAGGTGAGAGTTGGGCTTCTAGGTTTGGTCCAATTAACACCCGGCATTTTTTCCTGCACCCCTTTTTCTTCCTGCACCCCATAAAAACTGTAATTCACAAATTATCTCTCATTAAAATTATAATAAGAATATTTTTTCTTTTTTTTTTAATTTTTGAGATTAAATATTTTAGGAAATATTTTTGGATCTGAAATCACTTTACAGAACAATCAATCCAAAATGAATAAAAAATATATTTCAAATTAGATATTTTGAAAGATATTTTTGAATTTAAAAATACCTCCAAAATACTCAATCTAAAATAAATAAAAAAATATTTTTTTGAATAATCATGTATTGCATTTTATTTTGACTGCTCCAAAATAAAAGACAGCATTTAATCATTAATATGTTTATAAACCCAAGTATGCTGACAACTGTTTTGGATACAGTTACTTATTATGATGTTTTGGTTGGTGTCAAAACTCAGCAACAAATAATGAGTCTGAGAAGTCGAAAACATGGTGACAGAAGTTGTCTGATGACAGAAATTTTGAACTACACATAATATCCTATTCCTTTCTTATATTTTTTTGTTCTTTGTTTCATAATTACATGACACTGGTAGTTACCTTAATCACTGATGTCCCAAGTTTCTATCAATATTATTTTATAAAAGAATCCAAACATCTTGGAGAGACTAGAAATGAGGAAAACACAGAGTAGTACTACTACATTTAGGATGTCTGTACTTCCTTTGTTATATAGTAATATTGGAAATAAATATTCCTATTATGTGTCTTGAATTGAAAATCTACGAAAATCTTTTTTTTTTTTTTACTAAAGTACTGTACATCAATGTCTTCACCACCTTAAAAAAAATTCATGAAGTTTCAAGGATATTCGAAAATTATGTGTAGTTCAATTCAGAATATTATAAAATATAATTTATCAAAATATGTATTGTTTTGATATTGGTTGACCTTTTACCAGTTTAAAAAAATATATCTAGTTAAGTAGCCTTCGATTTAATTGATTATTCTGATGAAATAGTATAAAACCTAATAATAAAACGCGGTAATTTTTAAAAAAATAAGTATGTATTTATTTTTAAAATATCTTAATGTAATCCACTGTGTTTGAAAAATATCTTTTATGATAGGTGAAAATTAATAATGTATTAGCGTTTGATTGGGATGTTGTATGATATATACTGGGTGACGTTCAACATTTTCTTTTCTTTACTTGTTTTGTTTTGTTATTTTTTATATATTTTTTCTTTCTATCTTTTATTTTAGATTAGTTATTCTTTTATCTTTTATTTTTATTTTTATGACATTGATAAGTGTATTAAATTATATATTTAATAAATTAGAAAATTTAGATATTTTTTTTAATGGTTTAATAAAATGGAAAATCTAGATATTTTTTTAATAGACTCAAGTTTACTTAAAAAACACTATAGTTATTTATTGATTAAGGCTAATAATTTGAAATAATAAAAAGTATTGATTTTGAATAATACGAATTTAAATTTTAGAAAATAATTAAATTTATGAAGTAAAATATGTGTGAAATTGAATTTTACGTATCAATTCAAATGTAAAAACACTAAATATAATATACTTTCAATTTTACTCTATTATTTACTAAAAAAGATAACCACGTCTACTTTCTTATAAACAAATTTAAACTTTACTAATAAAAATATAATTCTTTAAATATTTTTATCAGAAGTTCTCATTACATATAAATGTTTAAAATGATTAATGATTCAATTCTATGTTTAGAGAAGAAATCTATTAACTCTTCTATCCCAATCAAAGTTCTAAATTATTTTCCAATACTCAGATATCATAAAATAAGCAATTAATAATTCTGTAATTAAGAATAAAAATAAAACACAAGAGTAATAAAAAAGAAGTATATTGAAATAGAATTCACAAAGAGTAAATATACATTTTCCTCATCATCACTAAACTCTTTTCTCTACATGAGTCAATGAGTCTAATAAAGTATAACGGTATCTTCCAAAGATTGTTCCTAGTAAATACATAACACTAACTCACATGTCATACCATCCATCCTAAAGAATGATATCATCATACAATTTAGCTACAATACTCAACTAGATATCATATTTCATTAACCTTGTAAAACTCTTCTTACATCAATCATATCTATCATATTTATCTTCTCAAATAAATAATACCTAAAACCTATAGACTCGTTCAGCGAGCACATGCATTCACTTAACGAATGATCCCTAGAGGTTTAATTTCTAGTAGATGAATGTCTTGCCTAATTAGTTTAACACTGGAACAAAATTTTAGATTAATTCGCCTATCGAGACAGACTTGCTCATCGAATCCTAATTCTCCTGACTCTTAGTCGCAATTGAATATGACATTTGCTTAGCAAGATTATTCTCGTCCAACGAATAAACTTTCTCTTACTATGTCAAATTCATTTTTGGTTGTCACCCAATAGAAATGGGGCTTACCCAACAAGTATGTAAGATTAGAGACTACATTAACATGCAACTGCAACCATATTTATATTACATCTTTTGCTTCACACAAGTCACAACATAGAAAATCACATTTAAAACCATTCATTCCAATTAACATCATCAATTTCACATTCAATTTTCTACAAGCATAAAATCCTAACTTTTTCCCAAATTTACATATAACCTGAATTTTAATTAAACAACAATCAATTGGAATTCAAACAATGAAAAAACTAAAATTAACTTCTCTAAATTAAGATAGAGAAAACCATCTTTTCTTATACTGCCCTCTAGAACTTTAAAATGTAAAGAATTACCTAAATAATCAATCAAAATTCCTATTAAAATTTTAAAAATAACATCATGCTAAAATAGCAACAAAAATTTATTAAAAATAACCTTAAATCACATGTATCAACGTAGAACTAACATGTGACTGAAGACCTAATATATAAAAAAGAGAAAAACAAAAAACTTACTCTATTCAAATTTATGATATATTGATTTTATAAAAAATTTCATTAGGAGCCATCCTATAATCTTTGATGTAAATAAAAGTAAAATAAAAAACTAAGAAAATAAAAAAAAATGATTATATAAATAAAGTTCACTTATTAAAATCTTGATGTAACTTATAATTTTTATTATTAAAATATTATAATATTCTCTTTTATTTAAAATCATCACCTTTCTAAAATCATTTTTAGATTTTTACAATTATACAAAGTTAAATTAAAAAAAATATAAAAATCCATTTAATTTACCAGTTGTTTTTTATACCCTAAAACTTTAATTTTATCGAAAATTAACTTAAATAATACATAACATTAAATTAAACCAGCTGAATAAGACGACATTAACACATACGAATTAATGTGACACTTATTTGGATAATGATATATAGACAACATTTTTTTGACAACAATTGAACATTGATTACGAGTCAATCTGTGATTGGTCAAAAATTACTCCACAATCAATAATAATAATCATAAACATTATTGTGGAGTAATTTTTGACCAATCACAGATTGACACGTAATCAATGTTCAAATGTTGTCAAAAAAATGTTATCTAAATATCATTATTCTATTTTAATTTATGATTTTCTTAATTTTATTAAATATATTTGTAAATTGGTTGTATTTGGATTTGTTGCCCGAGTTTTTAGTCCAATAAAAAAATGCTCAACTTGATAATAGTGTAGGATATATAATACCATTTTTAAAAAGGACAGCCTACATATTATATTTTTACATGGTAATAACTACATCAAATAATAAATTTTGTGTTATTTTATTTTATTTTATACTTAATGCATTCAAAACCAACTTGTTTCGTTTCCAAAATAATAACAATATTTTGTCGTCTATTTAAAGATTAATTTGAAAAACAGAAAAAAGTATACTAATGTATTGTAACAATAATTAAGGTAACTATATAATCAATTTGGTTTTGATAATTTAAAAATTAAAAGAGATAACGTAGTTATACATTTTTTATTCAAATAAATAATAGATAATTCAAATAGAAAGTCTTGCTACAATAAGTATCAAACAACATTAATAATGCGTGTGTAAAAAATAACATATTTTAAATTATGTAATAATACAAATAAAACTTGTATATAATATATTTTTGTCACTATTTTTTATTTCTTTACTTTATTTTAATAGTTTTTATAAGAAAAAAAATATATATATGTATATATATATATATATATATATATATATATATATATATATATATATATATATATATATATATATATATATATATATATATAT
>NC_028357.1:30580179-30598244 GCF_000741045.1 Vigna radiata var. radiata
ATAGATAGATAGAGAGAGAGAGAGAGAGAGGATACAGTTTTGTGTTTCCCTTTTATTTTGAATTTTATGTTTTTAATTACAATATTTAAAATTTACATAAGTATTTATACTGAAAAAATTATTTTTTAACTTTATTATTTTAGTAACTAATTTTTTGAATTTAAATAATTATTCATAAAAAAAATACTTAAACAATATTACTTGTATTATTTTTTAATCCAATAACTAAAATTTATTTTATCTATAACTATATCTTTTATACCTATGCATAAAGATGATACACTTCTTTCATATACACTTTCCAATTTCAATTTTATACTCTTTTTGTCCGATTTTTACTTTTTCAAATTTGAATTAAAATTTTTACTAAAAAATATTATATTATATTTGGTAACATTTTACCTTGTACTTTTAAATTTTGGATTAATTAAAAAAAAATTGTTTATATTTTCAAATAATAACTCAAATTTTCACACATAAACCACATATTTCATGAACTAAAAATATATTGGTAAACCATATGACTATAATAATAAACGCATTACTTGTGAATATTTTTTCTTCCTCAATTTTTTTCACTAAAATTTTTGCTGCAACACTTATCTTTTTACATCTCATATATCACACACTTTCAAGCATGACATGATTGTTGTCATCCATGAATAATTTAATAACTTCATTGTTTTTGAATGTTTTCTTGAAACAAGTAAAACTTGACAATATTTATAAAAAGTTGAGTCTTTTTCTTTTTCTTACAAATGTTGTCATGATTTATTCACACTATTTTTTATTTTGTTAATCTTTACTTCAACATATTTTTCTTTTTCTTTTTACTTGATCCAACACGTATTTCAAAACTATTATTTTTTACAAAATGAATTGTAAAGTTTTCTAACCCTTTTAATATATTCAAACTTCATCCTAACACATGGTTCAGCTCTTTACCAACATTTAAAGAATGTAATGACAACTTCTTCAAGTAACTGTATTAGTAAACATAACTTTTTTAAAAAAAAAAAAAAAATCAGATTCTAAACCTACAAGAATAAGAAAATAGTTCAAAATAAAATACAACTTTTAAACATGTAAGAAAATATTTACAGACAATTGAGAAGGAAAAATTACAATATATATATATATGAGTACTTAAATTAAATACACGATTAATGAAAGAATCTAAGGAGAGATAGTATAATGCTAGTAACCACCAATTAATGTTTTAACTATAGTTTTTATATAGTTATTATTTCTTAAAACAATTATATTTAAGATATAGTAAGATGATTAATGGTGGCATGTGTTTATTTAGGTATTTTGATCTTGTTTCGATACTTGGTGAACTCACTTTTTTTAGTAATGCATCAAATTAATATAAAAACTATGACAACTAAAAATAGAATATATCTAATTCAAATTTTCTTTTTATAACACTTCACTGTATAACATGAAAAAAATTATAATAACTGATAAAAATAATATATCTACCAACATTGTCACCTCAATTATTGTTAACTATGAAAGTTATGGTTACCTTACATTCATATACCTAAGGCTAAGTTTCATGTTTTTCTCTATTTTTTGTTTCATTCCGACTTTTGCATCAAACTTCCTTTAGCCCAATTTCTCCAAATTTTTCGAAGTTTATAAATTTTTTTGTTGAAACATATAAGATTATTAAAACTTTAAATGGTGCCAACACTTTCAAGAATTTTTCAGTGCCAATAAATTGATGTATTTAAAATATGGGTAACTTCTAACCCCACAGCCACAAGGCCTCTATTAGCATGTCTTAACATAATTATTATATTCAAATCTAAGGGAGGAAGCAATCCTAAACCTGCTTAATCAGAAACATCTTATAACAACAAATTGTAACCAAACAAGAAGGTTGAAAACATAGCTGTTTAAAGAGTGGCTTGTGTTGCATAAATTGATGTCGTGGAAGGATTTCGGAAGAAATTCTTAACATATTCAATAAGCGATCGAAAGTCAGAGATGATGTTTAACAATGATGTCTACTGATGACAGAAGAATAAAATAATAATAAAAAAAAAACCTTAACAATAAATCAATAATTAATGGAAAAAAATTATTAAAAAAAGAAAATGAAAAGAGTAGACCAGAAATATTTTTAATGTAGAAAATTATCAACAAAAAATAAATAAATAAAATAATCATTTAAATTAAAGAAATAATTTTACTATGAGTAATGAGAGGTGTACATAGAATTTTTAACAAATGCAAACAATCAGTCAAAACAAGAAAACAAAAAAATAAATAGATGATAAACTATCTTTCTCTAACTTTCAAGACATCTAATCGATAATCAAAGAAATACACTTAAGAATCTATATATGTAAAATCAGCTCAATCAAAGAATGAATAAAATTCCTAATTGAACTTCGAAAATATAGACTATTTTAGATATGCAACAATATCAATAGATTTTCTTCTCTTATCCCTAGTTTAATCCTTTTAATTAAATAAGTAAAATAAATAAGTTGTACACAGTTTATTTCTGTGAGGTTGGGAGAACTGCATCCACATAATGGTGTAAAACGTGCAACAATATACTTCCTGTTGTGACCCCTTTCTAATATTCACTACAATTGTTCCTGTGAATCTTTTACTTTTTTTTTTTATTTGAATATGATCTTCACCTACCATTTCTTTTAAACCACTGTTTTAAGTAGCAGATGAATTCAAACCCGCTTTCTTCACCCGAAACCAACTACAATTGCAATGTTCACGTTAAATGGGAGAGCAATAGTAATAAGTTTGATTGCTTGAATAAAAAATTGAAAGACTGAAATCCATGAAAGAAAATTTTATGATAAGAAAATAAAATCCTCCCATGTCTCAAATAAAACATAAGTACAAGCTTAAACAGTTAATTCATATATATAAAAACTTATGACAATAGCTAGCAGATTTTTCTTCAAGGTGGTTTTGACTGCACAAAAACTATGCTGGTCATAGTATGCATAAAGACACTGATTGGACATTATTGTTGACCAAAATAATATTTTTCACTATCAACCAAGTCAGAAAAAAATAAATATTAACAATCAAACCATTTAATGGTAAAAGATTATAAAATAGAAAAACCAATTTTTTGTTCTCAGAAAAAATGTACATTTTCGATCTCCTTTGTACATTTTAGATCAAGTCCCATCGAGCATTTCTTTTACTTTCACAATTTTCAACTTAAACCCAGAGCAAGTAACCCTGGCTGTATCCCCTGCAGTGATACTGGGAATGAAATACAACAACAGAGAAACCTGAATCTCGATTATTCAGGTCTTTCTAAACTACTGGTTTGCAGTTTTCATTAGAAAATGAACTTCTGAACTAAGTACTAGGCCTGCCTCTGGTTGTTATGTAAAATACAATATAGCATCAGTCACCACTCATCATATCTATCATTAAGTACATGTAAGTGTGGAGTTTGAAGATTCCCAGTCTAATGCTTACATTTTTATAATAGAAAATTATTTGAACAGGCAGATGATGTTATCTTTTATACTCCAAATCAGAATTTGTCTTTTATGCAAAGTTGATAATGATTTGATTAAGCTAATGCATGCAAAAACTAAGAAGAACCAAATCAAACCAAATAGCAATAGGAGAACATAATATACATACGGAAAGGCATCAAAAGCATGCAATCATTGCAGTTAACTTTCAACCTCATCAGTGTCTTCCATCAAAGTCGGCTTCGGAGCCACTAAGGAAGCAAGGAGATGCAGTGCCTCCAATAAATTGAACTGATGATTTGGCTGATTAACTACAAAGCACGCTACCCTAAGCCTGTCAAACATGGAAAGGCATTTGATGCATCAGAAATAATTTAAGAAACCAACTAAAAGCTCTGAATTGAAAAGATTATCACTGTATTAGACTCTATTAATTAATCTATATATACTCATATGATATCATATTTTTCTTTCCTTACAGGGATGTAAACTACTAAAAATCAACTAAAGCTGCCCCTTGCATCTAAAACCTAGTGCTGGGAATCAACACAAGAAAACTAGCATAGTTGTTGTTATCTTCGTCATTGCGTTCTTTTCAAATTCCAATCCAACACTTC
This sequence comes from Vigna radiata var. radiata, assembly GCF_000741045.1. NCBI lineage: Eukaryota > Viridiplantae > Streptophyta > Magnoliopsida > Fabales > Fabaceae > Vigna > Vigna radiata. The sequence continues at coordinate 30,584,273 of NC_028357.1, forward strand.
TTCTCCTCTTTACAAAATTCCACGCCTCTGTACCTTCCCAAATCTCCAACACTTGTCTGAATTGACTTCACCTCTGCAAGAATCAACCACTTACGGATTAGTTTCTGGTAAAAATCACGGAACATGTTCAGAGTCGGGTTCTGAATGTGAAAGCTTGCTAAAATCACATTGAAAACATTATAAAACAAACAAAATAAAAGACAAACAAGGGAAAGAAAGAACCTTAGTAGGTGTATCGGGGACTCTGTATGCATCCGCAGTTATCCCCACCAACCATAAGCCAGGGAAAACACTCTAAAATAAAGAAAAAAAAATAAGAAAAAGGTTTAGAAAAACAGAAGCAGGGAAAAGTTGGAAGGAGGGGAGAAAAGTGAGAAAGTTAAGAAGCATACATCCATTTGTTTCTGGACGTTCTTGGGCCGCTTCCTGGGCCTGCGGGCGGGTCTGGAGCCAGTCATGACGAAGATGTCCTCTTCGATCTCTTCTCTAGAAAGAGCGATCCAGAATTTCCTCTTCTCCTTCTTCTCGGCGCACTGAGTATCCGCGAACCCTCGCAGCCGGAGCGACTTCGGGGCGGGGTTCTCGCTGTGGTGCGAGACTGCGTCGTGAAACTCTCCCGCACCGTTGTTGCCGTGGTTCCGTGAAGGACCAGTTCCGATCTCGAGGGCGGACTTGGGGAGCGCAGGTTTGCGGGGTCGCAAGTTCCACGGCTTTTGCACGGCCTCCTCGGCGTCCTCGATGTCGCGCTTGGCAGCTTCGTCGTCGGTTTCATCGTTGCACGACGGCGCCTGAAGTGGTTGTGGTGGTGGAGCTAGAGGCTTGAGAGAGCAGGTGGGGAGTGCGAATCGGTTGCGGGCGGTCCTGGATCCAAGGCGGTGGGGGCGGGAGTCGGGGTCGGAGTCAGGTTCGGAGGCGTGATCGGAGGGGTGGGAAGAGGGGCGGCGGCAGCGGTGGTGATGCGCTGCGTTGGTGTGGTTCTTGCCGCTGGCTCCCCATTTCAAGAAGGGAAGGGCGAAGTTGTGCAGAGGCTGGGACTTCACCGGAGGCTGCGCCGGTGCGGTGGACATTCGGAAACGCAGAAAGCTCTGGAAGCTGAAGGAGGATTGTGTGTTTGGAAACGGTGTTGTTGGGAATGAGAGTAAGAAAATGGGGAAAAGGAAGAAGAGTAGAGGCCAAGGGAGAAGAAGTATGATATATAATAGAAACTTATGAGTAGAGAGAACAGAGAGTTGGTTCTTCCTTCCCTGCTCACTCTTCTCTTTCTGTTGCGGTGCTTAAATTCTATTACTTTTTCTTCACTTTTTTACCCTTCACCTTTCTATCTTATTACTTCTAATTCTCCCCTTTTTGGATTTTAGGGTCCCAATCCCACGGCCCACTTCTGAATGCCGCCCCGCCCCAAACCATGTTTTTCTTTGCAACCGCCGCGCTCCTAATCCAAACAAAAACTCAACTGTTTAATGCCTAATCAATTTCTTCCTCACTCTTTCGTTGCTCATCCTAAATCTCATTTTTCACATTTAACCCTAATTCAATCTTCTACTTTCCATCTTATCACATTCATCTCACTTTTATTTTATTTTTTCAAAACGTGAATTACCTCCTTTTATTGTACTCACAATTTAAACTTGGGTTATGTATCATCGTTTGAACAATTTAGGATTAGAGATACAAGCAGTTCACAACATAAACTAAGCTATTCGTTTTAAACCATAATTAGGATGGATGATAATTAACTTAAATCAAAATATGACAATTAACAGTTGGATCCCAATTAGGTTAATGTTAATTTGAAATTTATTTAAAAATTTATAAATAGAAATTTGAGATATTTTAGTAACTTAGTGACATTTAATATACATTTATTGCTAAGACGGCTGAATCTTCACTCACTTTAACATTAAAATACTTTCTATAAATAACTTTCTAATAAGATTATAGAGAGTAAAAGAAAAATAGTAATGAGTATAAGAAGTTGAACAAACAAAACTTGAAAGGCTTATAACTTCAAACCCACACTTCAAAACATGTTAAATTATTTTATTAATGTATTTCTATATGAGTCAATGTCTATATTTGTATACAATGAAAGAAATTAATTTCTACAATTAAAAAAAATACTTATTAACCTGAAAAGAAGAAAGTCCGTTGAAAAATGCTATAAAACAACCTTGAGATGATTACACTCATGCATGATAGTCAAGAGTTCTTAAGTAGTAGGAACATTCAACCTTCCCCATTTTACTTGGTTTAGTTAAAGCATTTCATTTGATATGGTAAAAGATTTCAATCCCTTAAGTAAGTATTCATGCCAGAATCAATATAATCATAAATACCTTCTAAAAGTGAACAATTACGCAGGAAATAAATTGGGGTGCCTTCAAGAACTAACTTAATGGAACGAAAAACAATATTCTTTGCTCACATAGTCAAAATTGGAAAGTCAATGTACCGATCAATTCTCTGCATCTAAAACCAGTAATAGAAATAAATCTTTCAATTATCTTCCTTGACACAATCTTACAACCTATAAAAATCTTATTTTTGTTTAAATCAACAAACAAGAAAGAATACAAGACCTTATATTCACTTGACTTTTGAGAAATGGTGATTGTGATAAATAGAACATAACCATTAGTGAAGAAAATGGGAAATATGTGGTTAATTAGTAGGAATTACAATTGGCTACCATTGATTTACTTGCATTTTTACCTCAGCAATCAAAGCAAATTTTCCTATACATCATACCAAAAAGATAGGAAGCATAGGAATTCCTTGTCTCATCTTAAACCTATAGAAGAACAAATTTATAAATATTCCATTTTAAGAGAGAATAAATCATTGGATTAGAGGTAGTGTCGTGCTATAATATTTTGTATAAACAATTAATGATTAATTGGTAAAAATTTTCTCTCTCTGGTCAAAACTCCAAAAGTGATATCTAAATTAAGTTTATTGTAGTGATTGACTTAGATAGAATCAAGACATTTCATTATTCTAAAAAAAGTTAAGGTTAAAAGAATTTTTTTAAAATAAATGAATGGAATAAGTACGTGATGAAGTTGTTATAAAATAATGGAAGTAAAACTTAACTCACACGAAAGACGGTTAGAAATTTGAATATAAGTTAAAAATCTTATATTAATTGAATAATATATAAATAAATTATAAATATTAAACTATAAGGTTTTGTGTTAAAAGTGATACGGTAATCTCTTATATAAATTTATTTTCACTTACTAATCATGAATATTTATAGTATTCTTCTAAAAAAAATATCCCAACAACAAATCTAGACCATTTGGTGATAAAATATTAAAAATCCATGGATAAAATTATCATAATTTTCCTAGATTAAAAATATAAATATGTGTATCATTAAAACACTTTTTAGATTTAATCAGGTCTTTGCTTTTATTATTTTTAAGCCATTATACTTCTCTTGAACATATACAATAGAAGTTGTTTTTTTATCACACTTGACCATGATGTTCTCCCGTGAAAAATACATGTTATTAGTAAAAAAATTGGTTTTATATTTTTAATTCAATTTACACCTTTTAAGGATTTTTATAAATATGCAACCAAAAATGATAAAATAAACTAGTGCAATTATTTATATACTAGGGAAAATAGAGATGCTTATTTATATTTAAAGTATATAAATAATTTTATAAAAATAACGATAGATTATATTATTATTTTTAGTTAGGATTAATACCGTTACTTTTAATCTAAGAATGTTATCGTTATGTATTTTATTTTATCAAATAATAAAGCGGTTTTAATTTAATAATGAGTAAAATTGTTTGGTTAAAACTCATTATGTTAAAAATTTCAAATTACATTATAAAAATATTACTTTTTTTTATCACTTACATATTTTGTTATGTATTATTTTTAAAACTTGTAAAATTTGATTTCAAAAATTAATAACATTAAGTAAAAGACAAACTAACATAGAATAAACAATTACAATTACAATTACAAAAAAGTGTTAAACGCATTGAAAATAATGAAGATCCTTCCGCTTATCTTAAGATTTTGAGAGTGAATCTTCTCCTCTAAAAACCTAACACTAACAAACCTAGAATCAAACATTTTCATATTTATAATGGAAGATATGTTTAGATTCCTATAATAAAATAATTTGTTTCTAAGCTCAAAGGACATAAGTTTTTTGAACCAAAATGTTATTTTTCTGACTAACATATTATTTCAAAAGAATTTGGTATTGTATGGGTTGTCAAATTAAGGAGGAGTTTCATTTAATTTGATTTAGGGGGGAACTCTTTAATCATGAGATCATTTGTTTTTATTATGATTAGAAAAAAGACTTCATCTTTATAAGGGTGTTTTTGTTCTTAAATATTCTTTTTTATTATGATAAAAAGAGAAAGAGATATATTTGTGTTGATATCTTACGATAACTTATACCTCTTTAAGAAAGATGTATATGATTATGTTGATATCTTGTAATACCTCTTATTTTAAAAAGGGAGAAAAAGTTATTTATCTCTCTTATGTATTATCTACTTTTTTTCTCTCAAGTAGTTGATTAAGAACATGCTATATTCGACAAATTTTGATCATCGTAAATAAAGGGGACATTGTTTACAAAAAAAGAATATAGGCATTTTGCTCCAATAAAAAGTTTTTATGATTATGACATATGGAGAAGTGTTGAAGATTAAAAGAATGCTTGGATTCAAGAGATACATTGAAGACTTAAGAACTTAGATATTGAAGTCTTGTAATTTGTGTATATTATTTAAATTAGTATATTAAGAGTCAATAAGCACAACCCAAGCAATATAGCACTTAGGAAAAGTTTTATTTTTCATAAAAACTTATGTGAGATAATCGATTATCCAATTAAAATCAAGTTTTCTTAAAAGAGTCTCTATGATGATAGATTATAATGGTTGGTAATTAATTATCACAATGAGAAAATGTTTTTTGAAAAATGTTTTTGTGATAATCGATTATCACTTGAGATAATCCATTATCAGCAACAGTCTCGAGTTGCCAAAAGAAAATCTCTGTGTTTTGAAAAGAGGTTTTGTAAAATCTAGTGTGGGTAAAGTGAGAACTTTTACTGTGTGTGTCTTGTGATTGAGTGCTTCTGTTGTGGCTAGGAAAACTGTTCATTTTTTATGTGTTCAAAGGAGGTGTTGTTCATCTATTGTATCTTTAAGATAGGTGTTTTCTAACCCAAATTGTATTCTCTATGATTATAAGTTGTGGTTGTTTGTTAGTGATTGGTTAATCCCTCTTTAGAGAGATTAATAATTGGATATAGGGCCTTTTGATCCGAATCAATATAAAACTACTTGTGCATTTCATTATTTCTTTATACTCTTTATTTTTCTCTAAAGGAATCAAATTTATTTGAAAAGTAAAGTCAGTTTTAAAAAGGGAGAATTTTTAAAAGGCACGATTTTATTAAGTAAATCAATTCACCCTNTGGTTTTTGTCCTTACGCGAATATTTTGTTGCACAATTCTAACATTGACATGAGACTTTGGACTAATTTTTTCTTCTTTCTTTAAAAAGATTGGGGATTCTTTATCTAGTTCGATTTAGGTACGTGTCTTTTTAGGAATTTCTTGAAGATTTTCATTTTATTTCTTGATTATCCACCTTCCTTCATAATTCATCTTTTCTTGTTGAGCTACAATGAAAGGTTATACCCATTTTTGTTGAGGTTAGATGCAAGTAACTAAATTCTCATGTGATTTCTATTGGTTATATGTGTGTTTTTCCATTCAACGTTAGTATGTTACTTCTTTGCTAAATGGTTTATGTGGAATGATTAATCATAGTTTGTCAATCGGCAAAAAAAATTGAATATAAAGAGTGATGTAGTCGAATACAAAGTTAAACTTGTTACAAAGGTTTGTTTTTTCATAAATAACAAGGCTTGGACTATGATGAAGTTTTTGCCCCTATTGCAATATTATAAACCATAAGACTAATGGTTCTTGTGACAAATGATCATTGTTGACCAATACATGAAATGGATGTCAAATATGCTTTCTTAAATGCATAACTAGGGGAGAAATTAGTTATGTCACAACTACATGTGTTTAAAGTAAAGACAAGAAAGAAAGAGCAATTGTACATATTGCATAAGACTTCATCTAACTTGAAGCCAATTCAAAAAGCCTAAAACAAAAAAATTGACGACTTCTTCTTGTAGCTTGAGATTTGTGAAGTGCACCACTACATATGGTATGTACATAAATAGAGTGAATATGACTAATTTACTAACGTGTCTATATATAAATGATATAATACTAACAAAAAGAAAAGTTCAAGAAATTGATACATTCAAGTAGGATATAAAGGTTGAATTTAAAATATTAACTTATTTTCTTGTGATAGAGTTCAAGCGAACAAAAGGTGAAATTTGCATGCATCAAAACAAATATATAATTGATGAGTTGGAAAGGTTTCAAATACTGAGTCTTAATCTAGTTTCAACACTTGGTATTGATAATACACTTAACAAGTCTTAGCTTGTGTTCACTTTAATGGAAAACATTATTCATGTTGATCTGCTACAACGGAATTCAAATAAGTTTTGCGTTTATTTTAAAGGATTTGCGTGCAATTGAAAGCGCTAATTTGCGAGAGAAAGAAATTTTCTTATCTTCCATTCGTTGTGAAGATTTGCAACGATTCATGCCAATTCTCAATTTTATCCTTACCGTATTCATCATTTTTGAATATAAAGATTTACACACATAAAATTAATAATAATAATAATAATAATGGAATTTTAAAAATTAATTTTTATTTTTTTCTCTCTTTATAATAATTTTTACAATTATATATAATATTAATAATTATCATTTTATATTACTTTTACTACTAAGAATATTTTAGTAATGTTCAGTTTCTATCAATTAAACCATTTTTTATCTGTCACATCGGTCAAATCCTACACTAATTCTCACAAACTTTACTTCCAAATTCACTCACACTCACCTCCAAATCCACTTAAATAAACAACAAAAAAATTATATTGTGTTTACATGAGTGGAAATTACTGTTCAAAAGAATTTGCGAGTGACGATTTGTGAGATATTCGTGTTCATTTCGAGTGATTAGCGAGGAAAAGTTTGAGATGATTTGCAGGATTGATACCTTTTTGATATCTCGCTGAAATGCGATGATTTAAGCTGACTTGTTGAGAAATGTCATTGTTGCCCTTTGTTTTTTCGTCAAATGCCATCATCTTTTATTTGAAATGGATGTTGTATTCGGTTACAAGACTGGGTGTAACCGAATACACTGCTTCATACTTCAATTTGATTAAAAACATTATTTAAATAGTTTAATACCATTTTGTTCATATTATGAAATTATGTATTGTAATCTTCTAATTTTTTTTTTGTGATTCTTTTAATTAAATCGGTAGTACAATATTAAAATTAATTTTAGTAATTAATGTTAATTTTTTATAAATATAACAAAAAAAATATAATTTTATATTACATTAATATCTAGGGGCATTTTGGTAATCTTTAATTTTTATCTATTAAACAATTTTTTTTTGTCTATCACATCAATCAAATCCTACACTAATTTTCACAAACTTCACTCCCAAATCCACTCTCAAAAGGGCGCTCGAGCGCCACAGAATGGGGCTTGGGCGCCCCAAAAGGGCGTTGGGCGCCCTTTGCTTCTCTATTTCACCCAGAATTTGGCGCCCGAGCGCCCCTGGGGGCGCTGGGCGCGACTTTCCGCTGATGTGTCAAAATGGGTTATTTAAACATGGGTCTCGCGATTTTTGGGGCATTCTTCTCCTCCTACACTTCATTATTCACCTAGAGAGATTGGGAGAGGCCCTTAGAGGCTATTTGGGGTGTTGGGAAGCTCTCCCACTCCTCCTTGGGTCTTCAAGCTTCATCAATGGTGATTTTGCCCCTTTTGGATGAGGAAGAAGATGAGTCACAAATTGAAGATGGAGATGTGAAGGGGAGGCGCAAATGGAGCATGAAGCAGCTGCTAAGAACCTTGGGAAAGGCTTTGCATCTTCTCGTTGGTTCCAATTTCTTCCCTATCTCTTCAATTTTGTAGAACCCTATGTTCTCCACCATGGAGGGCTTTTCCTATTTGTTGAGATTAGTTGTAAAACATGGAATTCTTATGTATTTTGTGATGTTAATGATATATGNTTTTCCAATTCATGTTAGTATTTGATTTCTATGCTTAATGCTTGTTGTGGCTTGATCACCCATGGCATGAATTTTGGTTCTTTATGTATTGAGAAATATGATTGAACCTAGAATTGAAATTGAATACTTATTGGATGGAATTGAGATGTTTGTGAATGCATGAGAATGAAATTGATGAATTCTAGTCTTGACAAATTGTAAATACATTATGTTAAATTCCTTGCACACCAATTGTTTGATAAAATACCAAAAAAAGTTTCTTGTGTTGTTTTTGTGCACTTTGATGTCTAATTGAGTAATAAAAGGAAGAATTGTCGTGTGTTGCATAAGTCCCTTGGGAGAGAACGATATTTATCACTTGCTACGCTGCGACTGGTGCACTTGTCGTTGGTTTTGCAGCCAATACCTACCGGGAGGTGGAAAGTATTTGTCTCTAGGTGTCACCTTTCCGCAAGTGAAACGATCAATCCATGATCAGCATACTCATAGGATAGGTTGACTAAGGAAGTCAACCCCGACATGGATATAAAAGGCTCAATAGCCTCGTTATACATTCCAAAATTTTTAATTTTTTACCATGGGTCCTCACTTGAATCTCCCCTCGATCCTACATAAAAACACATAATTATATAACAAAAATAAATAACCAATTAATCAACAATTAACATTTAATTTGATTACCAACCTAGCCTTGCCATATGGCAAATGAAACATGTTGGGAATAATGTGTAAGCAAGGAGGTGTCACATGGACCTCCTGGAAATCCATCATCTTTAACTTCATCTCCATCTTCATCTTCATCTTCATCTTCTTCCTCTCTATAGTCATCCTACTCTTGAACATCCTCATGCTGAACATAGTCCTCCTCACAATGTCCCTACTATATAAACTCCTCCTGGTCCTCATAATCATGCTCATCAATGTCGTCCGTGCGATATTCCTCTACGCGTCTTCTACGAGCAGATACTGTAGGTTGTCTCCTTTCATCATGTGATGAAGATGATGGTTGACCACGAGACGATGAAATCTCACCATGGTAAGATGATGTGCCTCTAGTTCTAACCATTTATATTAACCAATTATACAATAAGAAATAAAAAAATTCTATTAACAAATATTGAAACAAATAATAAGAAATAAAAAAATTTAAAATTAATAATAATATATTAAAAAAATAGATAAAATAACAAAAGTATTACTCATTATAATACTTAAATAAATACAACTAAAAAAATATAATATGTAAAAAAATAAAATTTACAGATAGGGATAATAATAATTATTTAATTAATAAATTATTTAATAAAATTTCTAAATTCATAAACAAAAATAAATAAATTAATTAAAATAATATAAAATTAACTAAAATTACCTAAAATTTCTAAATTTTTTAAAATAATATAAAAATTTAACTAAAATTTCTAAATAAAATAATATTTAACAAACAAATAAACCAATTGCGAAAATATAGTTTATGGATAATAAAAATTATTTAATTCAATAAATTAATTAATACTTAATCTAAATTCATAAATAAAAATAAAAACATTGAATAAAATTACATTAATAATAAACAATATATAAAATTTTGTAAATTTAAAAAACAACAATTTGAACAAAATTTAACAAACAAAAAAGAATTTAAAAATTTAATCCGAAAACAATAATTAAACATAAAAAATAAACCCAACAGAAACCAATCGCAACTCGAACTGTGTTTCCCTTCAGCCGCATTGCGACATGGGGACAACCAAGATGCACCCCCCGAAAACCAACCGCAAATCCACCAAGATGCCACAAATCTGCCCTTCGTAGTGCGGCAGACATTAACCGCAATACCATTTGCAGTTAACCCTGCATCTCCCGGCCCAGTTCCCATACACAGTACATACAACCAGTTTTCATACACATACACAGTTGATACACAGTTCATAAGGAAAAAAGTCCGAGCAGCACGGATCAAGCAACAAAAGTACTAACTTATATTCATGATTCTCACACCCACAACACCAACAAGATCTAGGGAAAATGACTAACCTGGATGCCAGAAAAACGACTAACCTGGATGCCAGAAAAACTTGATATACAATCTCTGAGAAGAAGATCTACTACCCAACTATGCTAACAACACACTCCACAAACGAACGCCAACAGAGAGAGAGAGGAGGAAAAGCAGCTACACTTTCAAAAATGGTAAAAAATAGGGAGAAGGGGAGGAGAGGAAGATGGGCAAAGGGAGAAAGAAGAAAGGGTGTAGGGTTTGTTTTGCTGTGAGATGCGGCAGAGTAATTTTACTTTTTAAAAAATCAATTAATAGATTGACAGAAATAAATTTATAAATGCTAGGGGTACAGATGGTATTAAAGTAAAATTGGAAGGTGCAGGACGAAGTAAAAGAGGTGCAGGAAGAATGGCTCTTTCTTGTATTACTATTTTATAATTTTTTTATTATGTGAAATTTGTTTGAACATCAATTTAAATGTTTAAAAAATAATATTTTGATACCAAATTATTTTAGAAAAATATTGACTTATAATAAAATAACTCAATGCAAATTTTAATATTGAATTATATCTTACTTTTAAAATAATTTTTTAAATATCAATTTCCACCATTTTACTTTTAACTTAAATATTCTTAACTCTATTTTGTTTTTTATCTTTTTTTTCATTCTCCTTTCTAATTTTGCAATATTAAAAAAAAATAATGAAAGTGTCTATGCGGTGAAAAGCAATCAATTTCTCTTTAAATCACACCTTTCAATGAAAATTCCGACATCGAAATTAATATGATTGGCACTTCTCTCAATTACATTCACTTGGAATTAATTTTATGAAATTCAATTCTACCTAACTTTACACCGATCAAGTCCTTTTATCGATGCAACTTTAAGAAGTCTCTCTTTATATTTAATTTATTATTTGAATATGATATTTTATATTATGTTTTTCATTCAAGTTTTTTAAAACAGAAAAGACTCAATTTCATATATTGGTGCACCTTATCTTGGTTTCCTCTCCATTCTGGTTCTGTCAAAATTTGGACAGTTTTATCTTAATGGAATAAGTTGACAATTAATAATAATTTTTCCAATTAAAATTAAATAAAACATAAGAATGTGTTGCCTTGTAAACTACTCTGTACCACTATTTCAGCATTGCCAAAATTAAATAAAATAGTATCTAAGTAAAATAACAATAAAATTTGTTTATTTATTTTTTTTATTTCAATCTATGTTTTATGTTATATAAAGTCTCACAAATTATAATGTTCAAAAATGTGCATTATTATTTAAATACTTTTTTAATTCTGATACCTTTATCAGAGCTATACAATTAATATCATAGGATTATCATTATTTAATCCTCTATCATTTCTCCAACAATGGTTCATTGGTGCTGCTGAAGACCAAATGATTTCTACAGCTTCTAGAATTCATATAACCAAGTCTATGTACAAGTACAAGAATAGTAAAGTGTGATCACACTTTTTATAATTGGAATATCTTACAATTTACTTTGACTTTCAAACTTTTGAAAAGGTTACACAACTCAAGGCAAAACTTAAAAGTGCAAAAAAAAACATGTTTTTGAGTAATCATTTCCTATTTATAAAAGTGCAAATATTGCATTCACTTTGATTGATGCATATTTCAGGTATACTTACAGACTAATGGTAAAAGTTTTACTACCTTTTATAGTTTTTTTTTTTTTTTTTTAATTTTGGGATCAATTATAAACTTAACTATCCATACACTTATAACAAAAATGTGTTAGGTGAGAGAAAACATACATGAGGTAAAAATTCTTAAGGCAGAAATTTTAATGGATAATGCTTTTATGTCTCTCAAATTTTGGAGACAAGTTATTATTCTTCATATAATAAGCTTCATAACAAAAATAAATTTCAATTCAGGTGCAGAAGATATTATATAATTTCTATAACCCTTATATATAATCATTCGTGTGCTGTCTAAGTGGTACCAATACATTTAATATAAAGTGTTATTGTAACATTATAACACCCCAAAAATAAAAGAGTCATCAGATATCTAATATAATAAAACAGTTATTAAACTTTACAATAATCCAAATATAACTATAAATTTTAAATTTTATATACAATCAATCTAAACATTTAAATAAATACATATCATTTTAAATACATTTAAAAATAAATACATTTAACATAAGGTGTTATAAAAAAAGTAGTGATGTAAAATTTATAGTGTAACTATATTATGTAACATATCTAATAGTATTTAATATTGATATGAATTTATCACAATTTAATAACAAGAAATTCACTCAAAAAATATACAATATATTATTACAATTATCTTAAACTCTATTACCGTTTATCCTCTTATAACTATAGCACCAAAATATATATATATATATATATATATACACTAAGAGTTATTACAACGAAATCAAAGATGTAATAGGGTTTTATAAAAAAACTATCATATACATAAAACTGCTCATACTAATACTATTAAATGTGATTACACCTTTGTCATTCTGATCAACAAAAATATCTTTCTCTACTCATACCATTAAGGTGTTCAGTATAAAAGAAAAAACATATACACAATTTTAATAAACCAATCCTAAGTTATATAATCATTCAACCTAGACTTGACCATTTAGATACATATATTAATGTCAAGTTCTAGGAGTTTTGCATTTGTGTATAAGAGAACAACTTGTCTACTCAAACTACCACACACAAGGTTAGTTTGTCAAATATCTATGACCAAGGAAAAACCCATAGATTATGACCTCTTGCCACTCTTCATAACATACTCCACCCTTCTCTACTTGAAATTTAGTGGTTATTAGAATGTCAGAATAACCCTTAATACGTAATCCTTACATCAATACTTACACTAAATAGAACCATTACAAGAACTTCTCCTTCTCACATCACATTCCAAAGATATTCACAGTCATGTTTACAATCCATGAAACATCCACAATTCTAAATAAACATGTATTGCATTCATATAAACCACTCCAAACCAATCAGGAATAAGAAAAACACAGAAAACACGTACTAGCTTCGTAATAGGGCACGCTCAATGTCAGGTTTGACACTCAGGGCCTAAGCTCTCGCATTTTCTCTCGCTCGATATTAACTCCTTGATAGGTATACCAAATCGTTCAAATAATATAAAATGGTAAGAGCAAGTATCATTTTCTTAGAGATTCGTGTAAAACCAAATAATCATACAATTAATAACTCATTTAGACTAAAGAATAGTTCAAGAATTTAATATTATGTGCAAATAGATAAATTGATAAAGATTAAAGGTTAGACTTTGGAAGTTAAAGACATTTAGGAATGGAAAAAGGTTAGAAATGGTATGGATTAACATTGTTAGGGTTAAATTTCACCAACTTCATTCTCATGCATACACAGACTTGTTTCTTCTCCATTAAGATATTAATGTCAACCCACAAGAATACTCAAATCCTAATCCCTTAGATGAATGAGCCTAGACTTCCTTGTTAAGACTCAATCCCTTGAACAATTAACAAACAAACCCGCTTTAAGATTTAGGGTTTAAGACAACTAATAGGCCAAGCTCCATCCCTAGATACAAGCTCCATTAGGTATCTTATTCCAAGTCTATATTTCAAAAGGTACTTCTCAATGCCTAATGAACCATATATCAAGTTATGAATGTTGCCATTACAGCAAGTGTTACGATCGAAAACAAGAAAACTAACATTTAATGGAAGACACACACACACACACACACACACACACACACACACACA
>NC_028357.1:30598339-30612145 GCF_000741045.1 Vigna radiata var. radiata
ATGTGTGTGTGTGTGTATGGTACGAAAATTAACAAAGATAAATGCTTCACATATTTCTTATATAGCTCCAATTTGGTACAAAATCTCACACATCATGTATTTGGCCACCTTCAGCTTCTGTTTTTCTGTTTTTGCATTTTTTTTTCATTGCTTTTTGTGGTAAAACCACATTAGAATCAACTTAGAAAAAGAAATGTGAGCTAATAATAACTTTGAACAAAATATAATACTCATACTCTCACATCAATACAAAAACTAATAAAATTCTCATTAATCAAGCATTCATAACAACATAACTTATATTGTAAAGGAATTCATAAATATACTAATTCTAGACTCAAATTTGGATTTATTCATTGATTTAGACACTAGAAGTTATGCACTTGCCATGAGATCATTAAAGAAATGTCATGATAGACCCTAATAATCCTCACGGTCCCAATCCCATCATGTCATGTTAAGTCTCACCTATAGTTTCGCAAAAATAGTCAATTAACTCAATTCTCGCTATAAGAACCTTCTTCAACTTTCACCACCTAGACTCGATCCTCTATATGATTCAATGAATATAGTGGATGACTTCACCCCTAATCAATGTATAATACTAAATTAACCAACATTGTACTTTCCCTTAGACACACAAATTTCATACAACACATATAATTCAATAGACCAATTATTGTTTCATCCCATTCATCCACTTTAATTCTTCCAAAACCATCACAATTCCATGGAACCATACTGGCACAACAAATCATCCACAGTTTGAACCATTTTATAGCAGTGATACCCCTCGTCATTTCCTCCTCCTTCATATAACATATCTACATTCATATAACTCATAGGTTAATCATACTTCATACTCATAATTTTAAGCTAAAAGAGGAAATCATTATCATCGACACTAGGAACTCATTCTTCCTTTTTCATTATACAATTCACATAATAACGTCAATGACTCATATTTTTCAAATGGATTTTTGGTATACAACCTGCGCTTTATTCAACCTAGTATACACAATAACCACACCACTCTCATATCATTCATTCTCATTCAAGCAAGTTAACTTGCATATCGTACTTCTAACTTACAAACCCCCTTTTTTATACATAGAAAAGCAAAACATTTCTCAAAATAGTAAGGCTAACAAAACGAGTCAACCCAACTTGTTTTGGTCCAACCTATTTTTGGTTCATTGAAAATAGGTCAGACTGGGCTAGCTTGTTAAGACAACATGGGTGAGAAAATGTAACATGTCTCATCCTTAGACAGGCCACAAGTCAGCTTGCCTTTTTTTCTTTTAAGAAAAATTGTGACTTAGCTGGAATAATGGGACTCTCACATATGAAATTCTGGGATAGGTACTCATCAATTCGTGAACCACCACTTTCTCTTCCTGCATCTTCCCGCTTCCCTTTTAGTTTCCCTGTTTCATTTTCATCAAACATTTATATTTGTTTGCACTCTCACAACCATAATTACGTTAATGTCTTTGTTAAGTACTCCTATTATATACCATGCATCATTATTTTTTCACCAAGCCAAACTTTCTACGTTGTAAATTGAGTCAAACTTTATAAACCAGAATTTGCAATTTGATAAAAATACAAGTCATATCATCATGATAAATTTCTCTGTCTTTGTAAAAAATAACAATTAAAGAGTAGATAATTGCAAAAACCCAGTCAACTTGTACGTAATGGCCTAAGCTATGGTGGCCGCTTTTCAACTTAATTCTTTCCAACAACATCATCTTCTTTATTCAGACCTGTCATCACGGTTGATATGAGCCACATGGGTCATCCCTGATGTTAAACTTTACTTTCGATAAAATGGGTTACGAGTTAGCTCATGGCCAACCCATTTTGCAACTCAACACCCTGAACCTTTAGAGCTCTCTAACTTGTGTTTTTAGGATAGTGCCCTGTCCTATGCTATCGCCTAATGTTGCATCAATGAATGATCCACATTCAATTGTTTTAGGTCCTTCAATCTTTCACTCTAGGTCATTTCAGCTTCTCTTTATTGGAAATGTCATTATTTAGTTCATCTTAGAGAGGGTATATTGGATTATTCAAACACAATCAAATCAATCCCATAAGTAAAAACCTCAATCAAACATATCACTCCATCCATACCAAAATCAAGCAGTTCAACCATTTAAACACCACATCACAGTTTAAATTCATCTATTCAAACAATAACAATCAAGCATGCAAAGATTATAACAATTAACTCCCCTTACCATGGTTAAATTGTCATTTTTACTTAGTTTCTTCTTAGATTTTTTTATTTCTCACAATATGTCCTAACTAAAAAAAGAAAATCTCGATTAGAAATCTAAATATATAATCATGATCACAAAGGAACAAAGATCCACTTTGAATACGTTTAAGTCACATGAATTGGGTTATAACACACATGCAAACTTAACAAGCCAAAACCACTTAAAAAAGAATAAACTTACGTTGTTGTTCAATATGACTAGATAAATATATAAAGCTCTTCATTATTAACAATTCCATAGTTCTTCATCTTCAAAATGATGAAAATCAAAATTAAAAATCTAAAGAAAAGATACAAGAGAAGTTTAGAAGAAAAAAAATCTAAAAATATTATAATTTTTATAAAAACCACCATCATTCTTATTTTTCTAGATTTTCATAATAATTAAATCATTAAAGTAATATTTTTTCTCTTTCAAAATTTGTTAACATTACCTTTTTGCTCAAATTTGATCTTTTAGATTTGTATTTCAATCCTTAAAAAATTTATGACTCAACATGTCTTTAATTTAATTTTCAGGCCTACATAAAAAATAGCTCAAAATACTTCAAAAAAATCATATTAAATTCTTTCAAGTATAAACTTAACTTTTTAGATTGAAATTCGACTCTGAAAAGTTATTAATTCAAATTTGATCTATAAAATAATTGGACCAAGTTTTTATCTACTTAGATTTATAAATATGTTGAAATTCGATCTTTAATTTCAATCGTGACTAATTATCTCATACTTATATAGTAAAATAGTTAAGCTAAGTTTATTTTAAATTGATATCTATAACTAGATTTAAAATTAGTCTTTAATTTGATCTCGATGCATAAAGCTCAGACTCAACTTATTATTGGACTAAGTTATTCTCAACCGAAATTTGTAAATATTTAAAATTTAATTTTTAATTTAATTTTCGACCGATTTAACTCATACTACTCAACTTATGAAATACTTCCACTAAATCATTCTCAAGCTAATTTATAAATAAGTTCAAGTTTTATATTTTAAAGAATCTTATCGAACTCAAACTACATCATCAACAAAATATTTTAAGTAAGTCAGATTTTAACTTAGATTTAAACGTATATTTAGGCTTCATAAATTAATTTTAAATATAAATATGGGCTAAAAATAGAGTTGTCAAAACGGATAACTCGGTTCAACCCAGTTCGGCCCACCACGGGTTGATCACTTAGTGAGCCAACCCAACCCGATTCTTTTATTAGCGAGTCAGAAAAATTCGAATCTGGTCCGACTCACTACGTGTTGGTGGGTAAACGGGTTGGCTTAGTGGCTCGTTTAATTATAATTTTTTTAAATAAAAAAATTTGTGTTTAATTAATTTTGAAAATAAGAAATTTAAATAATTTTTTCAAGCAAAAAAATAAATAAATATCATTTTATAAAATTAAAATTAAATTTTAATAATATAAAATTAGGTAGGTGGGTTGGCGGATCAACCCGGCCTTCCACAGGTTCAATCCGCATGAGTCGGGTTTAAACGAGTCGGGTTAAAATCTAACCTGCATAAAAAAAATACAATTTTTTCAAACTCATCCCAATCTGAACCCATAGTGAACCAGGTTGACTCAGAGATTGTGACCCATTTTGACAGCTAGTTAAAAATTTACTTCATAAATTTTATTTAATATGGTAATTGTACTATAGGACTATGAAGATGGCTTCAACACAGTTGTAAGACCATCCAACTTAGGCGATACTATATCAGCTTAGTTGATGAACATCCTGTAAGCACTTTTGGAGTACCATGACTTTTTATATTAAATTACTAAACAAATACGTTTTCATTACGGATATTTTAATCATTTTGGTTTGTCTCTAATGATTTTTTAATCTTGTTTAATTATTTTTGACATGTTGAAATTAGTTTAATTTTTCTTCAATTAATGACAAATTACATACTTCTCATCATTTAAAAATTAAAATTGATTTTCTTATAAATAAAAACAAGTGACATCCTGCCCAAAATTAATGTATGGAAAAAACGAAAACGAACATGTAAGTTCTCAATGAACAGCTTCACGTTAGCATCAATTTGATATAAGATATTAACTATTTATTTTAGAAAATAGATTAAATTGAAAAACCCACCCAAAGAAAAATGTAGAGAAAGTAGAAAGAATAGACGATGACGCAGAGAGGTGGTGGTAGTAGGTAGGTGCAGGTGAATGACAATAACATGCGACTATGTTTTGGTTTTGTTGTATTTTAAAATAGCGAATAATGGAAATGATATTTTGATACTGTAGACAAGAAAGAGAAGAAAAAGATTTGGATTGGGTTGATGTTGACATGATTCAATGGTGCAGCTTAAGACAGAGGATTGATTGAGTTAGAGGCGAAAATGGCTGCGAGTCTTCCGATCATAGACCTCTCTTCGCCCCACCGTCTTTCGGCGGCGGATTCTGTCCGTCAGGTTTTCAACTCGTACCCTTCCCTTCTCTTTGATCTGTTTTTGTTTCTCACAAATACCGTATTGTAATGCGACGAACGAATAGGCATGTGTGGAGTATGGTTTTTTTTACCTTGTGAATCATGGGGTGGACACCCAGTGTTTGAGGAAAGTCTTCAACGAAAGTGCTCACTTCTTCTCACTTCCGCTCCAACAAAAGATGGACTTGGCACGCAAGGAATATAGAGGCTACACTCCTCTATATTCCGAGACTCTTCATCCTACTTCACTATCAAAAGGTATTCTTCCCTTCTTTCTTCTTTTTTTTTTTTTTTGGCAAAGTATCTAAAATTAATATCGACTTCAATTAATTTCACATTACTTCAAAATCAGTTTTAAGCAGAATTAATTTTGAAAGAAAACTGTGTATGTCCTTGGTAACAGGTGACCCAAAAGAGAGCTACTACATTGGTCCTGTAGAAGATCCCTCTATTGCTCATCTGAATCAATGGCCTTCTGAAGGTATGGCGTTTCTTTGCATCCAATTCATTTGGAATGGATACTGTACTCTACTTGGTGCACACGGTTTGTTTTAACGCCAGCTTAATTTGAGATTTTTTTCTGGCAAGGGCACTCCAGAATTGCTGCCAAACTGGAAACCTACAATGGAATCTTTATATTGGAAATTACTGTGAGTTTAATTAGCTCCTCAAAAGAATTTCTGATATCAAACATGTACTGTAAGTCGTTATTTGTAGGCAAATATACATGTCCAACATTTGCTGCTTTTAGGTTTTGTTCCAAACAGTGCCAAGAGTATGTTGATTTCTTCGTAAATTTAACAAATATGTAGGCATGAGGGGTTTCAGGCCGTTGTATTTATTTAGAGCTTTATTCGTGCATCTTTTCATTGTGAGTTAATGTCCTTGTGTGCTATATGTGGCTATATACTGAAGGAAAGGATGGTTCGCCTGTTCCGGGCAATCACATGCTCGTTGTCTTTTGTTTTATCTGTTGTACAATTTAGAATTTACATATTCTTCTTATCTACCCCAGGGCTGCTGGAAAAAACCTGTTGTCTCTGATTGCCATGTCCTTGAATCTGGACGAAGATTACTTTGAGAAGATAGGCGCCTTAAACAAACCAGCAGCTTTTCTCCGCCTACTGCATTATCCAGGTTTAGCATTTATCTTGCTCTTCTGGATATTAAAGATCCGCAAAGCACCTTTCCCACAAATCCATGCATGTATTCGTTATCACACTTCAAATTTTATCTTTCATGTTGACTTCATCTTTATTTTATTTACTGTAATTTTCTCTTAATCAGCATGTTGAAAAGGGGAACATAGTTTGTTCATTTTCAAGTATTTTTTTATAGGCCTGAACTATGATGTACATCAATGTAGCAGCATTCCATTTGCGATTTTGAAATACATAATGTAATACTTTTATTGAAATGTATGGTATATTTATAATGTGCTTGTTTATTTTGGAAATACTTGAAGTTTATGTTTTATAATATATTCTGAAGTTCTTTATGCCGTTATATTAGTAGGGACCAGGTTTTCAAACCAACTATCCTGTGCAACCTTTTACTTTTGGTGATATGTCTTGCAATTTCATTAGGTGAATTGGTCTCTGGTGAACAGATATGTGGTGCTTCTCCTCATTCAGATTATGGCATGGTCACTCTCCTAATGACTGATGGCGTTCCTGGACTGCAGGTTCTCTTCTTCCTATAGTATGCTTTCTGTTTTATTATTGTGCTATGTCCCTGGTAATCAGGGAGAGGAAGTGGGTGAACTCCTTACTGGCTGGGGATCCTATATCCCTGTGTCAAGATTCTGATTAGATCAGAATTTGAGTAGAAAAAAGAAGTAAGGAAGAAAAAATAACTGCAAAGGAAACATCCTCTGGACCAGATACTCCCAGACCTTTTAATTGTATCATTCTTTCCTCTTTCCTCATGTATGGTGAATCTTCCTTTCCATTTGTGGACCACCACCTGTCCAGTTTGTTACTAACATGCTCATCTCCTGTCATTTCCTTTCCCTCTTCTTGAAATACCTTTTGTTTTGACGTGGTGCACCTCTAGGGGGTATACGTGCCCTACCCTCCCCTCCTATTTCACTTTCGTACACCCCCATTTCATGCTTCCTTTCTCACGTATACTTTGTTTATTAGAGCTCATTGTTATTTATCCATAAATTCTATTTGATATTTTGTATTCATAATTTCGTACAATTAAAGGCTTGTGATTTTACACTATAGATCTCCAAGGATAAGTTCAGGGAGCCTCAAGTCTGGGAGGATGTGCCGCATGTAGAAGGGTGAGTTCATGATTAATTAAATTAGTATATTACTAATTTTGACTCTATCTGTATTATATAGAGATTCTAGACTACAGTTCCACTAAAAATTGCACTTTTTCTGCTCTTCTTTCCTAGCCTCAGGTGTTTGCGGTTTGTATCTACAGGGCCTTAATAGTGAACATTGGAGACTTGATGGAGAGATGGACAAATTGTTTGTACAGGTATCCACATCCAAGAAGACTCTTTTTTCTTTTATTTTTTTACCAATGAAATAATTGAGCAGCTTCTCAATCTGTTTTTTATACATATTAAGATCTTAGTCTGCTACCATTCTGGCAGATATCATTCTCAGTTTTTGTCATTACTATTGCAGGTCAACACTTCACAGGGTTATCTCAACAGGAAAAGAACGTTATTCTGTAATTACTAGACACTTCACTGTTGCTTTGTGTTATTGTTATTTTTTACTTTGAATGATAGTCATGATGGCATTTTATTTAAAAGGGTAGGAGAGAATAAATATAATTTATACCTTTAAATTTCTCTTCGTGCAAACCAAAAAGAAGTATGCTTCACACTTGATAAGCGATGTTGAGTTAGAGATGTTTGCGTGATCCCCAAACTCTATGGGTCGAGTGAGTTTTTAGGCATAGGGACACTGAACCGAGGATGCCTTCCGCACTCTCCCATGCACACACGGATATTTTGTGGTTTCTCCAAATCTGTTTCAAAATTTTGCATTTTTTAGGCTTTTTCTTTTTTAAAGCCTAATTTTTATACTCTTACTGTTGATTTTAACATTATGAATTAATCAGAAATTACGATAGGCAAGATGTCTAAAGTAGGTATTATGTAAGTTAATAAATACATGTCAATCTTTCAAACTCCCTTTTTACATAATTACATTGTCAGTGCACTATTTTCTATTCTTTTTAATTCAAAGCTATTCATGTTTTATAAATTTTAATTTCATACTATTTTTCATATTTTTCTTACGATATGCTTTATCCAGTTAGTTTAGGTTATGCTTTATCCACTGAAGTGCTGTATCAGATGTTGATGATATCTTTTCAAGGAGTCTTAATGTTTAAGTTTTTATGACTTCTTAAAAGAATGAACGAGGAAATTTTCTGATGTTATAGATAGTGAGAATGATGTTCTTTCTACCCGTTACTTAAAAAATTCATCTTTTTTCTGCATTCTGATGATGTCTTCTAGAGCATTTCCAGGAAAATGTGAATGAGTGATGTGCAATTTTTCAGGTGGCATTCTTCTTCGACCCACCCTCAGACTGTATGGTGGAATGCTTTGAAAGTTGCTGCAGTGAATCATCTCCTCCCAGGTAGAAAACAAAAATTCTTCAATTGGGAAATTTTCAACTAGTCAGGCTGAAACCAAGAAATAAGCAATAAGAGTTTCTTAAAAAGAGAAAAGGAAAAAAGTAGAGGGAAATAAAGTTGACTTGAATTTTTTTATATTATCATACAAATATTTCCTTATTAAAAAATGTAAATCTCAGCGAGTTGGTCAAGGGTGGCTGAATGATAATAACATAAAAGAAAAATACTAATAACACATTTTTTAGTAACTTTTAGAAATATACTTTGTTATTGGTTAATTTAAATACTTCTGTGTAAATATGAGGGAAAAGGTAGAGCACTAATTTATCTCTGTACGAGCATTTTTGTAAATTAAAATTAGCTTATACATTTTTGCTTAGAAGTGTTTTTACATATATTTTTTTTTTTAAAAATTTAAACTGAAGTTTTTTTGTTATAAAAGTTATACTAGAGAAAGTTATCCAAAATACACTTAATACACAGATAGAGAAAAGTGTCAGAACCAAACATTATTCTTTGGAAATGGTCTTTACTAAAAGCTTATATGCGTACATTTCTTAAATTTTCCATTGACACAGAAGACACTGCTGCAAAATTTGTCAATGTTTGATGCAGATTCCCTCCAATACGTAGTGGGGACTACTTGAATGAACGGTTCAGACTCACGTATGGTTCGGAAAGGGAACTTAAATGCTCTACATCCACTTAAAGAACCAAAGACTTGCTTATGGGTGACTATTACAAACCCTTGAAATGTAACTTCTTTTTTCAAGACAAAATGTACTTTTAATTTGTGTACTTTTGTTGTGTTAAATGTTCTTTGTATTTTTTATAAATTTGAGAATTTAATTCTTCTATGTGCAAAAATATAGAAACTTTCACTATATTTACTTTTATCAAATTTTATCTTATAGTTCATTTTTTCAACTCCATCTTTAATGAATTTTTATAAATATAAAATTGGTTTGTAAATTCTTAATTTTTTTAATGTCTTCTCTTTAGCATCTTCTTCATTAACCGCCAACTCACAAGAAATACTTCTATATTTTTATTTTTAGGTTTGATCTTTAATTTGTTTGAAAAAAAATTTATTTGATATAATTAAGGCTTTTAGTTTTTAAAAATATTTAATTATATCATTTTCATCTTTGCATTTAACATAATGTTATGTGAGGTGCATATGGAATAATGATATTTAGACAACATTTTTTTTACGACATTTGAACATTGATTACGTGTCAGTCTGTGATTAATCAAATACTTATTTGAACATTGATTATTGTATAGTGATTTTTGACCAATCACAGATTGACACGTAATCAATATTCAAATGTCGTAAAAAAAATGTTGTTTAAATATCATTATTCCATGCATATGGTAGTTTTTAGTAATTTTATTTTATTTTAAAAAATTTGTTACGTGGTCATTGTATAGTGTCATGTATAAGTATTACATGAGTATCTTATATTCAATATAATTTTTATATTTAAAATTTTGACTCAAATAATTATTTTATATGTCTTTGAATGGATCAAATTAATAATTAAATTTAATTACAAATTATATACATGTTAATTTTTAAAAAAAAATACACATCAAATTATTTCACCTAAATATTATAATTAATTTTATTTTACATATTTTTAATTTCAATAAAAAAATTATATTCTAACATAAGGGTTTTTTATTAAAATTAAAATTATACAAAATAACATTAATTTCGATATTAAGTGGAGTGTATAAATTTGATACAAATATTTTAATATATATATATATATATATATATATATATAATTTATAATTAAATTTAATTACTAATGTGTCATCTTTAAAAAAAATTGTTCCATATTTAAAAAATTGCTAAAATTTTAAATATAAAGATTAAATTAGATACAAAACACATAACATTGTATATATTTAACATGTACACGTTTAACACAATAATTAATTGATATATGACAAAAAGTAACAAAGTAACAAAAAAAACTTAAAAATACTATAATTGACATGTGACATGTATGAATATATAACAATGAATTGACACATAAAAAATGAAAAATACTAAAATTGACAAGTACGAAAATAATATTAGCGATAATATAAAGAAAATAATTTTATTGGATATTTTTAAAACCTAATTTGGAGGAGATGATTTGAGTGGATTTGAGGATAATTTTTTTGTTGTTTTTTTGTTGTTTTTTTGAGTGGATTTGGAGGTAATTGAGGATGGATTTGGAAGTAGAAGTAAAGTTTGTGAGAATTAGTATAAGATTTGATTGTTGTGACAGATAAAAAAAATTGTTTAATTGGTAAAAATTGAAGATTATCAAAATGTCCCTAGTTATTAATGTAATATAAAATAATAATTGTTAATGTTATATTTAATTGTAAAAAATTTTATAAAGAGTAAAAAATTAACATTAATTATTAAAATTAATTTTAAAAATGTAAAAAAAAATTATAATTTAGTAAAATGAAATTATTTTTAAATTTAATATTTTTTTAATATTATATATAATTGTAAAAATTATAATAAAAAAGAAAAATAAAATTAATTTTTAAGATGAAAATAAATTTTATTATTATTATTATTGACATGTGGGACCTACTTGATGGGAAGTGAGAGAAAAAACGAAGAGAGCTTTTGCATAGTTTATGTCTTAGAAAGAGAACATATTTCTTTCATTTTTCAAGGAAATAGAACATGCAGGAGGAATGTGTTTCTTCATAGCAGGGTAATTTCGTCAATTCATCGTAAATCAGCGTAAATTCAAACAGTTTGCGAAGATACAATATCTTCACCCATTCCTCAAATTCGCGCTTTCATTAGCTCTTGAATCAGCGCAAACGAACGTCCTATTCTTTGCAAATCCATCTTTGCATATCTACGTGAACAGGAGCATCCACGCAAACGAACAGAGGCTGAAGGAGTTAATTGCAACAGATAAAAATTAAAGGTCTTTTAAATTTTTCAAACAAATTAAATGACTAAAAGTGTAACTAGATCATATTTTTATATATTAGAACAATTTATTATAACTATTATATTTTTTATATATTGTTAATTTTAAAATGTTAAATATGTTTTTTGTTTTAAAATTATTTTAAAAATTTTCATATATTTAAACTACTTCTAAGATTATTTGTATATTGGTTTCTCAAAAAGGTGTCAAGGGGTGAAGAGTGACAATTTTTTTTGTAAGAAATTTTGTATTTCTTAGGTCAAAACCAGCTCAACATGTTCTATAGTAATCCCTTAGGCTTAAGTGAAGTGATAAAGAGTTGCAATGTTTTCGAAAAAAAAAAAATCATACCTCTGATGAAGATCACCTTAACACTATTAGTACATTGACACCATAGGTTTAAAAAGTGAGTCAAGTGATGAAGATTTACAATAATTTAAAAGAAATAAATATAGAATTACTAGTGGCACAATAGCTCATATTTTTTAGTATAGGTGGTTGTGACAGCCCATCATTAACGGTGGCAATTCACCGACAGGATCATTAATCTGAAGCAAAGGTCAATCCACATCTCATCCAAGAATCCTCAATTAGGATAAAAATTATTTATGGCTTGAAGTATCTAAACAAGACGTCACTCTAAATTTTACTATGATGACTGTGACTTCCTACAATAAACAAATAAATAAAAAGACGAAAATGATAACATGTATAAACTATGGCCCATGGATCATTCTTAGAAAGTTTTACTTTCAACTCAGTGGGTCTTTTTGGAATAAAGAGGAATAATAATAATTGGTGACATCGAATGCCTTTGGAAGGAGATAAGGTTGACAAATATTAATAGTCTTTTTTTTTTTATCTTTTCTACTATTATTATTACACATACCATCACAATTACATTTTTATTACAATATTTTGTTTTAATAAAGTAAATTTAATATTTATATTAAATTTTACATTTTAAAAAATTATTTAAATATAAATTTTCATTATTTTTTATATTTAACATCAATAATTTATAATTTGAATAATAAAGTTAGAAAAATGTTATTAGAAATTTAAATGAACGAGGAAAAAAAAGGCATATTTATATGATAATATATATATATATATATATATATATATATATATATATATATATATATATATATATATATATATATATATATATATATATATATATATATATATATATTATTATTAGTCGATAAATAATTTTAGAATTCTTACCTTTCCTCCAAGTGATTTTGATTCTTTTGTCATATGTTTGAAAATCAAAAACACGTTAGAGTGATCTTATGTTTTATTTCAACCAATCAGTTTCTTTAAAAAGGAAAGTTAATTTTATATTTTTTTTTCTCAATTCTGGTCATTTACGTATGCATGTAAATCCAGCTCAATTGCATGTAGTATCTAAATCTTCTGCTAGATTCTTGTTGATAAGTAGTTCTAATGACATATCTTAATAATGATTCTATAGTTTGTAGATACAAATAAAGTTCTTTAATAAGTAAAAATAGCTTTGTGTTTTATATGGTGGTCTATGCTTATGATAGGTAAGGAAAGCTAATTATCTAGCTTTAAACATGTTATGTTATTTATCTGCATCAGATATTTTTTGGTATGAAATTGTCATTTTGGTATGTGCAGTTGTTATTGAGTTGTTGTATGAAGTATACTTGTTTTGATTGAAATTGAGGTTGAATTAGTGAATTGAGAATGTAATCAATTCATTGAATTGGTGTTCAATCTAATAATTCTAACAATTAAACTTGTTTTAGAGCTTTTCATTGAGTCAGAAATGTTATATAAACTTCAATTTTAGAGATTTATTATTTTATTAGTTTAGGGTTTAGTAATATTTGGTTTGATTTTGATAGAGATAAAATAAAGTTAGTTGATATTTTATTGTTAGTTTTTATTATTTGTATTTGGCCCAAGACCCTATTTGCACCTATTTAAAGGTTGTCAAGGTTTAATGAAAATTACCCACAATGGATTGAAGAGTAAAATTATTTTCGAGAATAAGGAGAAGAATGGGGGGAAGAATGAGGGGAAGAATGAAGGGAAGAATGAGGAGAAGAATAAGGAAAAGAGGTCTGGGAGTAGAGGTCGAGAATAAAAGATGAAAAATTTAAGTTTATGGGGGAGTTTTGTTAGATAAACTTAAATTTTAGAGATATATTATTTTATTAGTTTAGAGTTTAGTAATATTTGGTTTGATTTTGATAGAGATAAAATAAAGTTAGTTGATACTTTATTGTTAGTTTTTATTATTTGTACTTGGCCAAGACCTAGTACCTATTTAAAGGTTGTCAAGGTTTAGGCTGTGTTCTTTTGGGAGGATTTGTGGGAGATGATTTGGGGGAGATGATTTGAATGGATTTGAGTGGATTTGAGGGTAATTTTATTGTTGTTTTTTTGAGTGGATTTGTGGGTAATTGAGAGTGGATTTGAGAGTAAAGTTTGTGAGAATTAGTGTAGGATTTGATTGAT
>NC_028357.1:30615095-30618406 GCF_000741045.1 Vigna radiata var. radiata
TGCATTCTCTTGCGAAGCTGCTTGAAGGAGCATGGGATGGAGCCGCATCCTCCACCCTCCTCAACAAAACTGGACAACAAAAACTTCTCTCATATTGCCTCCACCAGTTCCACCACTCTCTTGTATTGCATTTGAGTACGAAGCAGTTGTCGCCAATGGTTATGTTCACCAGAGAGGAGCAGTCACCCTTATCCTACGTCTCGACTCCGGAGAGGGTGACAACATCAATGGTGTCAAAGTTTCGCCGGCCAAAGGTTGCAGCAAGCTTGAACCGTGCTTGGAATCGAAACCACCAACTCGTAACCGGATACAGCACTTAAAACCAAAGGTTGTAACCGGATACAACCAAGGCGTAACCGGATAACAGTTTCTCCTTTCCTCTCACTTTGCAGCATATCCGAATACGCAAACCCATAACCGGATACAACTTCGTTTCTGCAACCCAAAAACACGAGCCTCTTCATCATCAACGCTTCTTCCTACTTCAAGCTCAAGTCCTCCATCTTCAACGCATCTTCATCATCAACAACACCACCGGCCACGGGTCTCTGCATGGTTTTTCTTTTTCTCAGCTATTGCAGGAAGGGCATAAAAGCCATTTCGCTGTAATTCACTGTAAATCTTCGCTAATGTGCGAGTGACACAAAAAGGTGAAATCCCGCAATTACACTCTATTACTCGCTCGCTATTCAACGCAAGTGAACACGATTTCACTCTCAATTCATCGCCCTCTCATATGCATGAATAGTGTTTCACCCTGAAGTGAACACAGCCTGAGTGCTCTTTGTAGCAAAATTAGTGTAGATTTTTCTATGATAGTGTATTTTGATTATGAATTGATTTAAGTAAATTCATTTATATTGAATTGTGAAGGATTTATATTTAAGAAATGTGAATATACTTGATCTCGTGGGTTTCGTAAATTTCAAAAGACAAAATGTTGCACCTCTCTTGATCTCGTGAGTTTCGTAAATCCCCTCCTTTTTGCGGCACAATGATCTGCTCTTCATTTGGCTTGGTTTTCGAGTTCAATCCCAAAAGTCGCAATTGGTTTGGTTTCCTCTTCATTTTTGTGTTTGAGAAATCTCAAGTTGTTGAATTCAGTAGGTGGAAGAGTAAGTGTAGTGAGCGTTCATGGTGGGAGAAGAAGAAACATAGGCTTCACTTGTAATGCTCTTTTCGGATTGGACGTGTCAGAGATCGTCGTCATTTCCAGCATGACAGCTCTGATTTTTTGGCCTAAGAAATTGCGTCCTTCGAAGAAGGCTAGTTTCGTGGTGTGGTGGTTTTACAATGGTTTCTGCTGGTATTGATGGCTAGTGGAAGGGAGAAAGAGGGTGTTTTGGTTTTTGATTCTTTGAAGGCTAGGGTGCATACCATCCTCCTTATTGTCACATCAGAGGTTGGGTCAACATTGATTACAAATCTGATTTGCATAATTATTTGTGCACAAGGTGTGAAAATCCAAATAATCTTTTTGAAATAAAATAAAATAAAATTTATAATTAATTTAGTTATGAAATAAATAAAAATATTTAAATTTTGGTCTTAGTTTATAATTTTGAAGGAGTAAATTTTCTTTTTTCAATAGTTTATAAAGAAATTTTAAACGTTTATGTATATTTATGGTAGTATATGATGGTAAATGTGTGACAATTATAAAGATTTGCTTGTTAATAATAAATATTTTAGAGATGGGATATACAATTATTTAAATGTATTTATAATTATTAAATATATCTACAATTGTTTTAATATCTATTGACATAAATTTAGTTTTCATAGAAAATTTTAAGGATTCAAAAGAGAATATGAAGATGATTATTGGTTACATGAATCTTGACCTTATATTAAGGATTAAGAAACTTTATTCTCTTATCGACTCAAGTATCTTTGATGGGAGAGAAGAATAATTAAATATGATATTTAAGAGATTTTTAGGAGTCTTACATATGAAGAAATTATAAGTAATAAAAGATTTTATTTTTGAGATTGAAAATTATTTTAGGAAAAATATGTTATAAAAACAAAAGTTTATTACTTATTAATTATTAATCTATTTTTAATTCATAATCTAATATATTTATACAAGTTTTTGGTTTCCAAATGAGAAAAGTAAGAATAGAATAATTATGGAAAACAGAGATCGAAGAAGTTAATTTCTTTTTTTTATATTATATTTAGACATAATTTTGAGAAATCCTAGTAACTTTTATAACATTATATAAAAACTCTTAAAAAAGAAAAAAAACATGAAAATGTAATCTTAAACTTGTCATCACTTCTTTTCATTTTTTTTTCATTTTATTTTCTTACTGAAAATATTTCTCCAAAAAAAATATTTATAGAAAACAATTGAGCAATTAGTAAATTTTGAGTTGCATTTTTTAAGCAGTTTAAATTAAAAAAAAAATACTATAAAATAAGTAACATATATTTTACTACATTAAACTATGCAAAAAAAAAAAAAACTACACAAAATTGCATATAATAAGAATTACAAAAAATTTCAATACAGAAGTTTAAATTAAAAATAAAAGAGTATTTGTCAATAGGAAATAAATTTAACTAATACTGATTAGATCAATTCATTTAAATTAAAATAATATATAATTCTTTGAAAAAAAAAAACTAAAATGTTTAAGAAAACTTAATGATTTTAAAATATACTAAATTATAATTACATAACAATATATTTTTATTTAGAAGTACAAATTCCATTTATAATAAAATGTATATAGATATTTTTTATGTTTATTAACGAATTTATCAAATATTCTTAATTTAATAATATATTTTATCAGTTTAAAACTTATAAAAACAAAATTATAAATTATGAATTATTAACTTCAGTAACTAGCTAACTTATTAGTTATTAACTAGTTTATTTAACTTATCATATACCAACTACCTCGTCAACTAATAATTTTACTAAATAAATCCAAAATTGATTTTGAACTTCCAATATGCTTTTGACTAAATATAGGACTTATGATCTTACTTATTCATTTGTTTACAATTTTTTTTTTATTTACATCCCAAATATTAGTACATAAAATATAAAAGATATTTTTGTTGAAAGTCTCACATCGATTAAAGATAAGGTCAATTTATAATATATAAGTGAGTGCAAACCTCACCTTACAAACCGGTTTTGTAGAATTGAATTAGACCTAAAACTCACTTATGACAATTTTAACCTTACATCACACTAAAGTTTGCCAAAGTAAACATAAATTCACGTAATAGTGTGAATAATTACTAACTTGTCATTTATATTTTGACAAATGCGTATTCACGACATTTTTTTT
>NC_028357.1:30619676-30711446 GCF_000741045.1 Vigna radiata var. radiata
TATATATATATATATATATATATATATATATATATATATATATATATATACTAAATATAGTAAAATATTAATTTTGTTTAATATATAAGGTATTTTATTTATATTAAAAAAATAGATTTAATTTAAAATATAAATTAAAGAATAATAACAAAGTAACATAAGATAAATAATTAAACATAAAAGATAAATATAAAATATTTAATAATTTAAAATATCTTACACTTAATATATATATATATATATATATATATATATATATATATATATATATATATATATATATATATATATATATATATATATGGGGTTTACTAATTTACGTATTTTAAATTTAAGGATATTTTAATAATTTTAAAATTTAATTTAAAATAAGAAAAATAAAAGGTAGTTATTAAAAATCCTGATTGGTCCACGTATACAAGAGAAATTATCAGCTTTTATTTTATTTTTAATTTTAAAAAACAATTACTTTTTATTTTATTTTTTATTTTAAAAAACAACTACCTTTTAAAAAATATAATGGTTTAGGGTTTAGGGTTGATAGAACCCGTCTGGATTTATAAAACCTGGGTTAAAAAAAACAATTACCTTTTATTTTATTTTTTATTTTAAAAAACTACTACCTTTTAAAAAATATATAATAAAAGCTAATAGTACACGTGGACCAATCAATATTTTTAATAACTACCTTTTATTTTTTTTATTTTAAATTAAATTTTAAAATTATTAAAATACCCTTGGATTTAAAATTGGTTTTCTTTTTTAACAGGGACATTTTTGTAATCTAAAACTTGGTACACTTTGCTAAAATGTACCAACTGAAAAACCCCCTTACGTAAATTAGTAAACCCCTATATATATATATATATATATATATATATATATATATATATATATATATTGTATAGTAAACTGGTTAGAGATATAATTAAATTTTAAAACTAATATAAAGAGTAGCATGATTGTCACATCATTTGAGTGACATCTCCAAATTGTAACTCTTCAAGTAATTGCTTAAGCCAAACAAGTTCACAAATGATTGAGGTCATAACTCTATATTTTGCATCTACGCTAGATCTTACCACAACACTTTGTTTCTTATTTTTTTTCAATAAATCAAGTTACATCCAATGGAGGCACAATATCCAAAAGTATTATTTTATTAGAAGGAGATCTTGCCTAATCAATACCTAAATAACAACTCTTGTATGGTTATTGGAAACATATAAAAATCATTTTCCAAGAGATCATTTAATGTACTTCAATATATGGATGACTACATTCCAATGATCTTTATATGAGGAAGTAAGAAATTGGCTTACGACACTAAGGAAATGTCAACACGAGTAACTATTGGTAGTATATAAATGTATGGATGATAATATGTATGGATGATAATATGTATGGTTGGACTATGACTAAATCTGAATTGTGAGTATGATAAGATTTTGAAGGAAAAATCCTTATGAAGTATGTTTCTAGGAAGTGCATTAAAGTAGACACTCAAATAAGAAGTTATCTTGATAGTCTACTTATTATTCAAACTTATGTAGAGAATGATGAGTTAGGGATTGAGAGTGATAAGAGGTCTTAGTCAATAGATTTTTATCTAGTGACCTATATAGGATTAACCTTGTGGGTGGGGATTTTTCATGTCAAATGCTAAAAGTTCTTTGTATTCAACATTTATGTGTTTTATTCGTATACTTTTTTGATGTGACTGGTGTTCTAAGATTATGTTATTAATTTGGTTTATCAATCTTACCTGTTTAATAAATATATGATAATTCTTTTATATATTAGTTTTTTTTTCTCATGTCTTCTTTTCTTGTTCTTCTTCTTTTGTAATAATTATCTTTATAATGTGAACAAATAAAGAAAGAGGAGTTAAGACACATATGAAGAGATGATTATTTTTTTAAAAAAAAAAACTCAATTTATATTTTGTTCATAGTTGTTTTTATCTTTCATTTCATATGTTTAAAATAACTGTAATGTTTAATAATTATAATTTACGTTATATATTAAATATACATGTATATATATTCTACGAGATATTTATGTAAAAGATTAGTAATAATGTAACGAATATAAACATTTCAATATTTTATAATTTGTAATTGTAAATTAAGGTTAAACTAATTAACTTTATATTATTATATTAAACGATATAATACTTGTTAAAATTATACTGATTCAAAATTTTAATTATTTTAAATGTTAACATTGTATAAAACGTTATCTATCTAACTAATTTAATGTAATAGTATTTATAAATATTTTTTAGAAATTTCAACAGGTTGAATTCTAATATTTTATTTTGAAACCTTAAATAGAAAAATATAGATAAAAATATCCTTACAAACAATTTTTAAGATAAATATAATGTTATAGCAAAAGTAAATTAAATATCTAGGTCGACAAACATTCTGGTCATTGTATTATTAGAAAACAAGAAAATTTCTTATAGGAACGTTCTTTAAGACCAAGATAACAGTGACATATCCGAATTTTGTTACTTTTTCAAAGCTCCTTAAAAAACAATATAAGAATTAAAAAATAAAATTGTGATTATATTGAGTTGCATTCAAAAGACATTGATTATTTCCAAACAGATAAGGTAGAATATGTGATTATTTTATTACAGGCCACTTGCCAAAAGAGTTTGGATAAGGAGTAAATGAATCTGCATAATTATCGGTTTAATATTTTATTGGATACTATTTTAAGATAGTTTTTGGGCCAAACAAATCTTTGTCATTGTTTTGAAGTGTAACCTTTTTCTATTTCCAAACAAAGTATTATATATGCCAGATAATTATACATGTGTTTTTCTTATACCTTTACTTTTTTAAAGCTAATGATTCTTTATTTATATAGTTGGCAAGTAGATGTTTAAATACATATGTTCAGAAAATAGATATTGAATAAACAATATGAATATATCATATTTAAAAAATATATTCTCTAAACTGTAATGTTTTAATAAATTTATTTAGATATTAATATTCCCTTTGAGTTTGATGTCCTTGTTATACTATTGTAATAGTTAATTAAATGTTATTAACAATATAATTATGTAAATAAATTAAATTAAACCATATATCAAGTTTGATGAAAAGTGAAAGGAAACAGAATTGTCATAAATTATCTAAATTGTTTAAATAGTTTTAGATAAATATATTATTCTAAAACATTCTGAGTTTTATAACTTACAACTTAGCTCAGTTTAGTTATAACTTTTTTTTAAATAATTCAACTTTTAATACAATTTAGTTCAATTTGATACCCATTTGAATTAGTTTCTTTAATGGCGGTACTAAATCATTTTTTTTTTCTCATTTCAAAATTAAATTAAATATAAAAAAGCTACCAAATAAAAGTATTTTATATTGAAATTTCAATAATTCAATGTATATTTAAAATATAATTTGTATATTAAAATATATTTTTATCATGAATTTTAATATGATTCAGATATTAAATTTATTTTTTTTATAAGCTTTAGTTAGATAAAAAAAATGTTGTATATATGTAGATAAATGTTAACACAATTTTCTGCTTCTTTGATTACTGATTATTATAAGCTGATAAAGCTGATTGCTGTTAGACTTAAAGACAAAAGCAAAGTCTGATAAGCAATGTTAAAGGTCGTTTCCTTAATACTTATCTATACTATTTATAAATAAATATTACAAAAAACACTATGTATAAATTATACTTATGAAAAAAATTTAAATAAATATATGAAAATAAAATTAATGTAATACTTTTTAAATATATTCAAGTACATATAATTAATAATTACTTTTATACTTTTACAATTTAACAAAAATAATTAAAGCTTTATTACAATTATGCATTTGTAATTAGAAAATATAAAAATTAAACTTTGCACTTAATTAATTTTAACAGAACAGTGATTGGTTTTTTTACGTTGTGATTTACTCATAAATTACAAGGGTATCTTCTTAATAATTATTCAACATCTATATTTACAATTAACTTTTATTTTAGTTTGGACAATTCATAACTTATACATAATTAACTTATAATAAATAAATATTTAAAATATGTAAGTTATATTTTATCTCTGAGTAATTAAAATATTTAAAAATAAAAATAATTTCTTAACAAAAATTAATTTATACATAAATATTTTATAAACCACACCACACGCATCTGATGATGATAAAAGTTTTTATGGATTAATTTTGACTGTATAGAATTAATAATAATATAGAAATAAGAAAAACAAATAAATTTTTTATTAAATTTTAATTTTTTTTATGAAAACACGCGTCACAACCTCGTAAAATTAATTTGAAGTAACGTGCAAGGAGGCACGTAACTATCTGATACTCTGATTAACTTGATAAGCAACTATTGGAAAGCGCACCCTATCCTAAGTAAAAGGTCTCCAAATCTGTGCCACGTAAGATCCCACCTACTAAGTGAACAGTCCAAAGTGAAGGACCACGGTTTCGAATACAGCTGAGATGCACCGTAATTATTCTCTTTATCCAGGACAAGATAAATGGATAGTGTTGTGCTGATGGTCATCTCTCTTTCTCTCCCATCTGCGAAAGCCGAGGGAGACCGTAACAAAAAACATTACATAACCCAAAACAAACACATCACAACACAACACCTATTCCCTCTTACCACACCTAAATAACCTTAAAACTCCCATTTCATGTCTCGGATCCCGTGATTCGGATCCCCCAAGACCCGCTCCCACAATCTCGTACTTTCCTTTCGGCGGATCCGGTTGGGAACGCGCCATGACCCGACGTTGCTCCCATTGCAGCCACAATGGGCACAATTCCAGGACCTGCCCCAATCGTGGAGTTAAGCTGTTCGGAGTCCGATTAACCGACGGGTCGATCCGGAAGAGTGCTAGTATGGGTAATCTCACCCATTATGCTGGTTCCGGGTCCGGACCTCTCCATGCGGGGTCAAACAATCCGGGTTCTCCTGGTGAAACCCCCGATCATGCTACCGCGGCCGATGGTTACGCCTCCGAGGACTTTGTTCCCGGTTCTTCTTCGAGCTCCCGTGAAAGAAAAAAGGGTTGGATTTCTTATCTAAAAAAAGATTACTTTTTTTTACTGGACTTGAAGGTTACTCGTGGAATTGCATGCTGGTTTTTGGAAATTGGTTGGGAATTGGAATGTTTTTTTTGGTGGTGTTTAACACTGGTTGATTGAGTTAGGTGAAGTGAATTAAATCGGGTTAATTGTGTGGTGTATTGTTTTAGTTTGGATAACGCTATTCTTGGTCAAAAAATATTTCTGTTTTTGTCTGTTGTCACTGTGGGAATAACTAGACAAGAAAGGTACTAGTTAACTTAATTGAAGGGTTCTTTTTTCCATGATTGAATAGTTTGAGTGTTTGTCTGAAGTATGTATTTATGCTTGGCTGGCTAGATTTTGAATCTGGAAAATATTTAGAAACGGATTGGGTGTGTTTCAATTCTGTAATTATCATGTTCTTTGAGAAGAACTGGCTTGTGTGGTTCACTGAAGGTTCTAATCGGTGAGGAGCTTATCTGTCTAAGTTTTTGCTAGTTGACCTGTGAAAAAGACCAGGTTTTGAGCCAGATTAGCCTAGAGACAATTTATGTGCCTATAGACCAGTTCATTATGCTTTCTATTGGATTACTTTTTGTTTGCTTTGAAAGTGTACCGTAACTATGGCGGTACGCTATGTGTATATATTTCTCTATTTCAGCTACATGGAAACTGCTGCTGTAATTTCTGGACATTTTTGTTTCTAATAAAAAAGGTAACCAACTAGTTCGAAGAGATTTATGTAAGTTTAACAAGCATTGATGCAGACTCTACACTGACAGAAATGTACTTGTAGGTCACAGGGCATTTACACTTTTTGTTACTAATTGCAAATAGGATATGTCCTGTTCATAAAAAAATGGTGTTTGAGAACACCATTTTGATAATACAGTTCTATATGTTTCATGCACACTGTAA
Organism: Vigna radiata var. radiata; assembly: GCF_000741045.1. NCBI lineage: Eukaryota > Viridiplantae > Streptophyta > Magnoliopsida > Fabales > Fabaceae > Vigna > Vigna radiata. Next base: position 30,625,667 of record NC_028357.1, read on the forward strand.
ACATGTTTGATATATTGACCAAGTCGGGTTCCTAGTCCCCCTCTTTGCCTCATACCTACCCACCCATAAAATATTTTTGAACCTCTTGTTAGAAGAAGGTTGTGAGGGGGTTACCTTCTTGTTCTGGAGTCATATTCCTCTTCTTAATTGACTCCTTGGTACTTCAAGGAAACACCTGGTATTGGTTTAGATACTGTAATTTCATTTTCCTGCTTATCCTTGAAGGTGATTGAGTCATTATGTAACATCTAGGCTCCATGTTGGGGTTTTACATTGAATGTAGGGGGAGGAATAGGTCTCATGATCTATCATGGGCCTTTTACAATACCTTGGTTACTTTGGAGCTTGTATTCACAGTTATTGCCGAATTATGTATAGTGCAGAATTACAATGAAGAAAACTTATAAAATAAAATCTGAACATATCAATCTTGGATTCCAAAGGTATATTACAATTATTAATCATAAATCCTTATATTGTTGTAATTAAAAGTAAAAAGACTAATGAATGCTCCGCACAGTAGGACTTCAATAAAAGCATGACACTCACGGCTTTCCTGCAAGCCCTGTTTAATCTAAAGCATTTTAATTTAACTAACAAAACGAAGGTTTAATTGAGCGTCCTAGGGATAGAATAACATCTTATATTTTGTGCATAACTGTTATAACATTCTCATAGCTTTATAATCTTTCTTAGCTTTTATTACTTTAGCTTTTCTTTTCTGTCCTACTGTCAAACTTGAGCTTATAATCTCGAGGAGTGTCTTCCTTGCTTTTTCCATACATCCTTCCCTTGTCAAAGAGAACCTAAAAGGAGTCTTTGACAGCCGAAGGATGAGACCATCTTTTGAGAACCGAAGGAGATGAATATTCTTTTCTTGTAAAAGGGAACGTTCTGTCTTAATATTCTTTCCTTTAAACATAACTTTTTATCTATATTTATGTTCCTTGGTTTGACGAGTTTCAACCATTATTTGGAGATCGAAGGAGTTATTATCCTTGTCTTGCCAAAGAGAATGTACAGACTTATACATGCTTTCCTACAAAAAATTATATCTTAGTCATTGTATGAGGAAAACATGCAATCCGTCTTTCAACTAGGAGGTAAACATATCATTCATATATGGAATAAAATATTGATATTCATTCATATAGAGGATTAATAGGGGCATTTCATATTCACCCAAACCCTTCCAATTATGAAAAAAAAATACATATATAATATCAGCCAATCAATAATTATAAAAGCCCATAGAAACTCACTAATAATGTATTGATTTGTCTAAACCCTAATGGAACTCTAAACACATTCATTCATGAATTTTAAGAAACATAAATCGATTGAAAGAAATTATTCATACAATATGGGAAGTGGGAAGCATACAGTGGGGTGCACTTACCTGGGACAATTGACAATTCTCTAAACAGGGTGTTTAGATTTTCCATTCTTCTTTCCTCTATTCTTAACTTCTCTCTTCCTTCCTTTCTCAAATATTTGTGCTCTGTAAGAATATGGTGTAATTTAGTGTTCATAAATCTTACTTTTCTTTAAAATTCCATCTCTTTTTTACTTTACTTAAGGTCATTTATTTAATTACAATAATTTCGTCATATTTATTAAATATATTATTTTTGTTATCATCATCATCTGATTAAATAAATTAAGATGCTATGTTTCTTAGCGTTTCCATATTACATATTGCTCTAATGATTAGATCATAATGATAACTTGTCACTTTTATTTCCTCCTTTAGTGCTGTGTGAGCATTTATGCAATTTTTTTTGTTTTTTATTTTATTTTCACATTATGCTTAGCTATAGCCCTATCTTCAATATATTTTCTTTCACATTATTGTGATTCTCTAACTTCCCACTTGGTAAAGATCCCTGGACAGAGTAAAAGGTGTTAAGGATGAAAAAGGCAACATGTGCCTATGGAATAAAGTATCATTGAATGATGTATTGGAAATTAAATGGGATGAGCTTACTGAGCATATCCTATAGTTGATGCCACATGCATGATTTTTGCATATGATATAGTCCTAGTTGGAGATTTAGAGCGAAATTAAATGGGATAGAGTGGAGACTAGCTTTGGAAGCTTCTGGCTTCGATTTAAGCAGGGATTAAAAGAGTGTATGAAATGTAAGGCTAGCTAGAGGCACATCTTTCCTACCTTAGAGGTGAAAACTTGGAGAACATATGTTATTATTTCCAGTCGCATGGTTTAAGTATTATGGACTCATCATACACAAAGAATAGAGAAGTGGTGGGTGATGTCAACCATGGTATTCAAGTAGGGTGGATAAAATGGATGAGTGCCTCAGGTGTTCTATGTTATGAAAAGGTATTCAAACTAAAAGAAAAATTTACTAAACAACTATAAGCTCAATGAAGGTGAGATGTACTCAGGTGATCAGAAATCAATAAAAAAATAAGCTCAATGTATTTGAGATGAGAATTTGACGGTGGATGTTTTTGACATATTAGAGACAATATAGGATTTGTAAGGAATGAATTAGAGAGAAAATTGGGATAGCACCTGTGGTAGAAAATCTATTAGAATATCCCTCAGGTGGTTTTGACATGGCCAAAGAAGACCTGTGGAAGCTGTAGCAAGAAAAGTATATTAGATGGAGGGTAGCCCTATGATTAGAAGTAGAAGGAAACCCAGAAAAATTGCAGGGAAAACCATTAAAACTGACTCGAGTTCAATTCTGTGTACAGATATGATTCACAATAGAACATTATGGTGCCATTTGATATCATCTAACTAAATACCCTCGCCCCCTTACCTCCCTAGTGGGTCTTTGTTTAGTGTTGTAAGCTTAGCTCTGACGAGTCTTACAGCTCTTAAATGAGAAGAAGCCTAAAGATTTTAATTTGTGATCCATTTATGGCCAAGCTCAGTTTTTTATGTCGTTATGTCAAGGTTTAATGTACAATTTCTTTTGTGCAGGTGTTCCATGGACTGAGGAGGAACATAGAATGTTTTTACTCGGATTGCAGAAGCTGGGCAAAGGTGATTGGCGTGGAATTGCAAGGAACTATGTTATATCAAGGACACCTACTCAAGTGGCTAGTCATGCACAAAAATATTTCATCAGGCAAAGCAATGTGTCCAGGCGGAAAAGACGGTCCAGCTTGTTTGATATTGTTGCAGATGAAGTTTGTATTCTTATTCATCAATATGCATACCTCGAAATTGATGCTGCATAATCTGTTCATTACTTCATGGGCATATATTAGATTATCCAAATATGTTTCTTTCTTTGAAGATGGTTTGATATGTTCTGGCTCCTGTGACAAATAAGTCAGTTAAACTCAAACTATATATTGATGTCTGTAAAGTATGAAAAATTCCCATTTCCTTTCTTCTGCAGTGGATTTGACAAATTTGGATCTTGACTAGCTTTCGTGTATTGATTATCAAGCTCTGCTTAGATTATATTTCAAAACATTGCCCTTGAGTAGTTTAGAGATAAACATTGCATTTTCTCATGGATGCTTTTACAAATTCTGGTATTGGAAATCTGTAATTTCCCTTTGTCCTTGGACACTTCTAATTTTTCTAGATTTCTTGTATTTTTTGTTGTGATTTTGCAGGCAGCTGACACTGCAATGGTACAGCAAGACTTCTTGTCAGCTAATCAGTTACCAGTTGAAACAGAAGGCAATAACTCCTTGCCTGCGCCTCCTCCCCTCGACGAAGAGTGTGAATCCATGGATTCCACAAACTCAAATGATGGAGAACCTGCCCCATCAAAGCCTGAAAACACACAATCATCTTATCCAGTTTTATATCCTGCATACTATTCTCCAGTGTTCCCATTTCCTCTGCCCTATTGGTCAGGATACAATCCAGAGCCCACCAAGATGGAGACGCATGAAGTGCTTAAGCCAACTGCAGTACATTCTAAAAGCCCAATCAATGTTGATGAACTGGTTGGAATCTCAAAACTGAGTCTAGGGGAGTCTATTGGTGATTCAGGCCCCTCCTCCCTGTCTCTTAAACTTCTTGAAGAAGGACCCTCGAGACAGTCAGCTTTCCATGCAACACCAACATGTAGTAGTTCAAATATGAATGGCAGTGCCATCCATGCAGTTTAAGGGTGTTCCTCGTCTTCCGAGGAAAGGATTGTTATGTAAGCATTACCGTTCAATGCCGGCCTCATGAATGTGGTCTGGTGTTGTTCATCATACATCTGTTTGTGGGGTAACTTAAATAATTTTTTCTTTGTCCATTCACAATGATTAACCTAGTTTCTTTATTTGCTGATAGGCAGTAGCGTCTAGGAGTTACTTGGGGTCTAAACTAAAACTTTATGTTTGTTTAGTGATTTCATTTGTCAGGGTTATGTAAAGTTAAGGTTTGATTGTGCAGTTTGACAATGTACCAAGTTGTGCTAAATGTTTTCAAGTGCTGGATTAGAATGTTTGAAGTGCTTTACCTGATCAAACCTGTCTCTCCTGAATTAACAGAGTGAGACAGAAAATGAAAAGCACAAATTGTAGTTACTTGGTAGGGCTTGAAATGGGTTGAGATAAGTTAAACTCACTTTGAATAAGCTTAATTGTTCCTTAAATATAAATTATCTAATGCATGACTCTGGTCTATCTGATATGGGTTTGTGTAACTTACTAGGTGTAATTAGTGTGTTAATCAACCAACTTAAATGATATAAAATAATTGCACATATCATCTATGTTAAGAGTGTTTAGTTTTATTTTTATTAAAGATAAGTTGGACAACCCATTTAATATACATGTTTTTTTTTTTTTTTCATTGCCTTTAAGTTTACTTAAAAGTTTGCTTTGGAGCTCAACATTTTAAAGATGTCAATAAACATATTTCCAGATAAACGAATGGGGTTCTCGGCTTTATATAGTTGGAGACCAAAGCCATTGATAAATTAAAACATTATTAAAGAGTTTAATAGCTTATTTTGTTTTCAGTTTATTGAAAATTTTCAATTAGGTGATTTTTTAAAAGTCTGTCAAATTGGTTTTTAGTCATCATTAAATACATAAATACATATAAACGATGTTAATTTTTTATTCTCTAAACACAATATCTTTTTATCAGTATCCTCTTCAATATTTTAACCATTTGTGTATGTCAGCCACCTAAATTTCTCCAATGTATATGCTCTTCCTCCAATATCAATAGTTTCACTGCACTCAGTCAGATTAATATGAGCAAACTTCACATGACAGACATCATGGCTAGATTTCCAATATTTCATGGGCATGTAACAACAAACAAATATAAAAAGAAAGAAAAACTAAAATCTCTAATAGAGCATTGAGAGAAAAAATTAAAGTTTTATCACTGTAGTAATGCGTCTGTGTTGTATGTAATATATAATTATCATTATCCATGTAATAAACATGACTGGTATATTTGCACTGAACCAGAATAAAAAATAATTAAAAAGTATTAATTATACTCGATAAACGATGAAGAAAAAGTGGTTGTACTGGAAAGACTATACATATATAGTGTATTTTTAATTATGTTTTTAAAATTTAAATATAATTTCATTTTAATTTCTTTAAGTTACTTAAATTTGATTATGGTAATTATAATATTTTTTAGATAAATAACAGATTTAGTACAATCAACGTTAATATATTTTATTTTTAATGTAATAAATAATTATAATTAAAGTTTTAGTAGAAAGTTTTATTTTTATTAATTTTGTTTGAATTCTATTGATCTAATTGAATTGTTGCATATATTATTAAAGCCAAAAAAAAATATATTTATTAAAGGTAAAATTAGTATTAATATATAATTAATTTTTTAAATATATTTTTTATTTTATAAATTTAAAATAATTAGTGATTGTTTCAAAATTAACTAATTATTAATATGTTAGTAATGATTATTTTTTAATAAACTCACTTACAAAATACATGCTTAATTATATTGATCATAAAATTTAAACAAAAACAATAAAATTATTAAAAATTAAATTTTTTACTTTTAATTTTAGAGTAATTAAGAAATAAATACCGTTAAAAAAAATTATAAACCCATTTATTTTACAGGAATTAAAATTATATATTTAGATTTATTTTTAATCAATTTTTCACAATTCGTATATATTTTCTTTTAATTAGCAAGACTTTCAATTTATATTAATTATAATGTAAAATAATTTAAAAAAAAATAAGAGCGTAAATATAAAAAAAAAATGCACAATAAAAATAATAACATAAAAATATTTTCTTAAAGAGAGTGACACTTATAGAAAAAACATAAGGATTTTCCATTTGGTGTGGATAATCTTTATTTATAACAGTAATTTTTCTTTCAATATTCAGTGAAATATATTAAATTTTACTGGAAAAAGGACAAGTGATTTCTGTGAAATATAATTCATTGTTTTTTATCATCCTCTTGAGGTATCATTAATATATTTTTTATTGGAGAGAAAACTTGAATTAAACTGAATTTAGTATATTTTCGGATGGGGAAGTGAGTAGTTATGGTGTTGAAGCATTAATTAAATAAATAGAAATAAGAGATGTATGTACTAAATTGAGTTTGGTGTTAGTTGTATCAGTAATCACCACATGTTAAAAGTTAACTGTGCGTATTTATAGAGAGGAATGATGTTGACATCAAATTTATTAAAAGATAATGATAATTAAATAATTTTTTTTGACGTGAACATCGTTTACGTGTCATTCTGTGATTGGTTCAAAATTATTCCACAATTAATAATAATAATAATAATGATAAACATCAAAATGGACCAATCACAAAATGACATATAGATAATGTTCATGTTAAAAAAATATTATCTAAATATTTATCCTTTATTAAATGAGAGTCAATTTGACACATTTTTAAAAGGATTAAATATGTTTTTAGTCCCTATACTTCTGGACGATTTTGGTTTTAGTCCATTTTCAAACTAAGATACAATTTAGTCCTTCAACTCTAGAAAACTCTGGTTTTAGTCCTTTTTACCAAATTATTTTAACTTTATTTGTTGTTTCAAACGCGTTTCTCAGTTAACATTAAAGCAAAAATGTGTCAAACAGTGTAAACAATCCAAATGCTATAATGAAACGTGCTTGAAACAACAAATAAAGTTAAAAAAATTGGTAAAAAGGACTAAAAACAGAGTTTTCTAAAGTTGAAGGACTAAATTGTACCTTAGTTTAAAAGAGGGACTAAAGCCAAAATCACCCCAAAGTATAAGGACTAAAAACATATTTAACCCTTTTTAAAAAGAGTAATTTAATTAAAAAAATTTAATAAAATTGGGAATAAAATAAACTAATAAACCTTATGGTAAAAAAAGTAATTGAATAAAATTATTATTCTTTACCGAAATAGTTCACCAAGCTAAATGTTAAGATTATTTCTAAATGATATAAAATTTTACATTTTATTTTAAATAATTTTTAATTAGTTTAATTTAAGCTAAATAGTGTATAAGATTATGTTGCAATAAATGTTTACTCGACTCATCCATGGTTGATGGAGAGCCTTACGCGTTCTATTGGAATGGTCCACATAAAAATGGTTTAGAACCTAATAACCTAGTAATTACAACCTAGTATGCAATTTATGTCTTAAATGACTAAGAGTATAAATTATTATTTATTTTTTATTAGTAACGAATTATATCCTGTTACATCATAAAAGAGAAAATAAATTTTCAAATTAAATATTTATAAGCCACAATTTTATATTATAGTAATGCGTGATATAATAAAAAAAGGCAAAAATTTATAAACTAATTAGAGTTATTATCATCATAATCAAATTAGTATTTATCTTAGGACAAATTGTCATCTTAATATCCATTAAAATCAAAATTGTAAGAGTTTATAAAGTGGGTTAAAGTTCATAGTATAAAAATCAAATTAGTGTTTACTAGAGAAGTATATTTGGTTGTAATTTTCATTAAAGTCACCTATAATTATATAAAAAGATACACCTATTTGTATCTTTTTTGTTTTTGTTTTTCTATTTTATCCTTTTAATTATTATTTTTAAAATTTAAATAATTATTCATAAAAAAATACTTTTCAATTTTATTGTTTAAGTAATTACATTTTTGAATTTATATAATTATTCTTTTATTTCTATAGCAACTTTTTCAAATTTAAATAATTACTTATAATAAAAAATTATTTTCACAATACTACTTATAACATTTTTTATTTCAATAACTAAAAATTATTTTATCTACAACTATATTTATAACTATATACAACATTTGTTTTTTTAATTTTACTTTTGTAGTTAATATTTTTAAAATTCAAATAAGTTATAGATATTTTAAAAATACACATACGCGTATATATCAAAAGAATATTATGTACTTTTTATTTTATTTTATCCTCTTAATAACTATCTTTTTATTTTAAATAATTATTCATAATAAAAAAATATTTTTTGGTTTATCAATTTAGTAATCATTATTTTTAATTCAAATAATTACATATTATAAAAATTATTTAGTTTTTATTATTTAATAACTATTTTTTCAAAATTAAATAATTACTTATAATAATAATATTTTCACAATATTACTTGTAATACTTTTTATTTCAATAACTAAAATTTATTTTATCTATAATTATATCTATAACTATATATCCCTTTTTTTCAATTTTACCTTTTTTAATTATTACTTTTAAAATTTAAATAATTTTTAGATATTCAAATTACGCTAGTAATTGATAATGCCAATGTTATTTTAGTGTTCACTGTATAATTATTAAAAGAATTTTAAGAAAAAATATTAATATGACGGTCCAAAATGAAAATTGTTTTTCTTTTTTCTTTGTCATAAAACATGAAATTAAAACATATGATATTTTCATTTTAGTCATCAAACTTAATCATTTAGATCATTTAATTGCTCTCAGATTTTTAATTAAGTCTTATATTGCACATAAACTATTACTTAAAACATTACAATTATAAATACATACCTGTTGCAGCAATTTTAAATATCTATAAATTATTTAAATTTTAAAGAGGTAATTAAAGAGTAAATTAAAAAAAAATGATTATATATTATAAATTGATCTTATTTTCGATGTGAGACTTCCAATAAAGTCTAACATTATATACAATACCAAAGTAAATAAAAGGATTATTTACACAAGATCTTTCCAAAATAAAAACTACAATAGCTAACTACTCTATCCAACTAAAGATTTGTGTCATCGTCTCCCAAAGTTTGCTCTACGGAGACGTCAACACCATTTGTCAAAATCAACTAGGTGATCATTCCAAAAGAAACCAACATACACAAACAACAAAAACAAAGAACATATAAAGGGTAAGCTAATGTCAAAAGAAACAACACAAGATATCAAAATTCATCATACATCACATTTAATACAAAACAAACATCCTAAACATACCATGAACCTACACCTGACCATCCAGATACAAGTATGAATGTCGAACTATGGAGGATTATGCACTTGTGATGGTCTCTACTCCTCTAGAAAGCTATTGTCGATGGGTTTCACCGTACCACATACACAAGGTTAGTCCATTTCACATCTTAGGTTAAGATTGAACTCCTAGACTAGGACCTCCTACTACTCTCACCACATGCACCAACCCTCTCTAATTGAGAATGAATGATCATTAGAGTGTCAGGACAACCCTTAAAACTAAACTTCATACATTCATACATACAATACTTAAAACAACCAATTAGAATTTCACCTTAGAAATTCTTGTATAACCATATCTTGAATACAGACATAACCTCGTGTGTAAGCCATCATATCATTCAATAAATATTTTTACACAATCCTTAAAGCCCTAATATATTTCAAAGTTACAAGTAAACAAAAGAAAGAAAGACTCAATAGATGATCTGGACAGTTCGCTTAATACCTACACTCGCTCAGCGAAAAGAAAACTTTCTCGCTTAACGAGGACTCTCGCCCATTCATTGTTAAGCATTATTCTCCCTCAAACCAACTCCCTCAACACTGACGGCTCACTCTACGAATACAAAAACAAATCAGTGCCCGCATTCGCTCAACTAAATTTTGTTCTACTCGCTCGGTGACCATACTCGCTCAACTAGACTACATAATTCTACAGAATAACAATTTTGCTGAATCTGAGCCTACCGACCTTAAAATTTCCAACTCCTACACTTCCACATTCGCTTACACCTTGTATTTGATATTTCAAATCTCAATTGAACTTATCAAAGTGTTCATAAATCCATTTAGTTGTTGTTAACCTTATTCCTTCACAAATTTCCAACCCAAACAACTAAACATCCTTATAAAAGTTTAAAAGTTCATTTTTATTCATTCCCTGTAACAATTTGATGAACTTAACCTCTAAACAAGTCACAAATAGTTCGAAAATAGATTCCCTTCACTTTTATCAGAGACCCTCTACTTTTGAATTTCATTAGTTATAACCTCAAAATAAATAAAAAAAACTATACAAAACTCAACCTATCAACTACTAACCAGTTCTACATCAATTTTCTCTCAATTCAAAGCCTAAAAAAATTCCAAATAACTACAAAACATACCCAAAACACAGTTTCCTCCATTTGACCATTCCTTTAATTTCTTACCTATCAAAACCCCTTTTATAGACCAAAAACTAACCTATAACTTAATCTACTCTCTAATTCCCAATACTACATCAATTTTATATAATTTATATAATAATTCTATGCAACTAAGAGATGATATTACACTGATCAAAAGTATATTAAGGTTTTTCAAAAAGAATAAACGTATACAAAACAAGATTATCCTAAATCTATATTGCACCACGACCATCATCTTTACTACATCAACAATTACATCTTCATTTGCTCACACCATTAAGGTGATCATTACAAACACATAGAACACATAGTCAAAACAAAACAAAAGAAAAAGGTAAGCTAATATGTAAAAAAAAGCATTAATAAAACAAGCATAAAGATGTTAGCACACATAACTCACTCATAACAACAATCATATAACATATAAAGACTTATAACGGACTCAATGATTCTGGTACATGTATTGATATCATACCCTAACGAGGTATGCAATTTTGGTGGCCTTTATTGTTGTGTAGAGTCATTGCTAATGAATTCCACCCTACCACACAAGGTTAGTTTGTTAACATCTTTGGCTAAGGTAAAACCCTTATACTAAGACCTTCTACTCCTTTCACCACATACTCCACCCTTCTCTACTTGAGATTAGATGGTTATTAGAGTGACATGATAACTCCAATACTGAATCCAGATATCAATACATATACTAATGAAACACCACCATAGAATCTGTTAAGAAGTGAACTTTAAGCCTAAGTCAACCCCATAAAACTGGCTTGTAAGGTGAGGTTTGCACTCACTTATATACTTTAAATTGGCTTTATCTCTAGTCGATGTGGGACTTCCAACACTCCCCCCTCACGTCGAGGTATATACATCTCGAGCGTGAGACTAGACATCAATGAGTGGTCCGATAATGACCCGATAGTTAGTGGAACGATATGCCTAACAAACATGAAATATCGCTAGGATAAGCTCTAACCCGACTTTAATACTATGTTAAGAAGTAGACTTTAAGCCTAACTTAACCCCATAAAAACTGACTTATAAGGTGAAGTTTGCACCCACTTATATACTCTAAATTGGCTTTATCTCTAGTCGATGTGGGACTTCTAACAGAATCTCCCCACAAGATCCATGGAAATATGCTAAACATGTATACAATACTCATCACCATGACAATATCATACAAGAATAAACACCACAATACTCTTAGACATACATTAAATACAATATTCTATATCAAACAGCCAAAGAAGAAGAAAATTTCAAACATACATATTGATGCTCATAGGTGATGCTTAACACCAAACTTCTGGCAAAAGGTGATGCTCAACGTCAAACTTCTCGCAAAAGGTGGTGCTCAGTGCGATTATTCTTGCAAAAAGTCACGCTCAATGACACCTTTTTGTCACCCAACGTCCTGAAACTAAATTGCTCCAAACCTGGAATGCAAGATGTCCCTCAACGGTGTCCCGATACCGCTAGCACTCAATGACTTGGAGCTAAAATGTTCTCAGACCTACAAAATGAACTTGTGCTCAACTCTAGTATGTCACAGTTTAACATTGTATCAAAAAACAAATGATGAAATTTGATGATTTGGGAAAAATGGAATTTGTTCAAATGGTCAAATTGGTATTATATTTTTAGTACTTTGGTAAAAAAAAAAAAATTAATGTTAGGACATATACAAATTGGCTCAATTAATCAGATCTTAAATTTCTTAATCAATACAAACTTAATTAAGACAATTCAACATGACAAACACCCAACATACTAAATTCAGAAGATAATTTTCATTATACAACTCAATCATGCAGGCAATTCATAGTAAAATCATACAATTAACAATTACAATATATCAATCACGTGAAAAAACACTATACATTTAGCTTTCTTTACCTTAGAAACTGACAAAAATGTTCAAGAACCCTTAAAACACCTTTAGATGCACATGAAGCCCTATTTGTCCATAAGAACAACACAAACACAATCAAAACATACCATTAGGACCACTAATCATCAAAAACTCTTATAGAAGACTTAAACACTACATGAGAACAAAAATGATTTACATGCATAGAGAAAACATACAAACTAATAAAATAGGCAAAAAGAAATCAAGTTACTCTATTAGCGAAATTGATCAAATAGAAGTGGAGAGGTCACCTCAAGGATCACCCTAACGATTTCTGATCCTGAAAAAAGATAAGCAAAAGGTAAGAAAACATATAGACAAGGAGAAAGCTCTAAAGGGAACATTTTTAGAAAGATTATGTATCTTTAAATAATGAAACTCGTTTATAAAAACTCTATTTATATTTTAAACTTTTAATATTAAAATAGTCAAGCTTCACAAGTTTAAACAAACTCTCAATTTTAAAACATGATTTTCTAGATTCTTACATATACAAGATTGATGAGTTATTATTATTCTATTGTGCTTTTTTTCCTTAATTCTTTTCCTCAAAATTAAGATATATTAATTAATTCGTTAGATATTTAAATTATCATTTATAAGTATTATTATTTTTATATATACATATTAATATATATCTTGATTATTATATAATATTAATATAAAATATATTCTTTTAAGTACACTACAAGCAGGAGATTATCCTAATTAAAAATAGATCGAAAAGCACAAACTTACCAAAATATGAGCCATTTTGGTGGCTACCCATTTTCCATATTTCCAAGAAAAAGAAAAGGAGTGACTTTGTTATTGGTTCTTCCTCCTATGTATGTTTGGGACATGGAAGAAAGGAAGCAAAACATCAACAATAGTGACAAGGACAATAACATTAACGACTTTTTCATTATAAAGATGCAACAATCAGAAAGATGACGCTTTGAAGAATTTGCACAATTTATTTCTAGAATTGTATAAAATATTCATATCAGAATAATTCGAGTCCAACCTAATCCAATCATTGCTCAACTTTACTCTAAAATGTGTAAGCACAAATTAATCAAAGAATCACATTGTTTTTTTTTTTTTAACAAAAATTAAAACTACATCTTTGAGATGAAAAGATTGAAGGATCTATTAATAATTTTGACAAAAGTAAAACTTATTTTTTTTCATGTCTATTTCTCTTGAAATTTGATTTCAATTTTAATATTAAAAAGGTAAATTAAATACATAAAGTAGGTGATCAACCATTTAACTTATCAAACCATAATACATAAATTTTTTTAGGACTCAGCCAATACAGCAAGTTTTTTTAGACTAAGCTAATAAATGAATGAGATTAAATCATGCAACAAAGCAACACATACATGAAGAGTAGGGGGAGGCGAAAGCCCCCTACCGATAGCTGTAACAAAAAATTGGAGGGAATAGAACCATTTAAATACATCCTTAGAAACACTCCATCCAATAAAAAAGAGAAAATAAAATAAAATAAAATAAATAAAAGAAGTTAGAAATGTGATCGAACAGCGTCTTGAACCAGTGGAAGTGCAGCGTGTTACCAGCCACGTGCGTATTAATTCAATAATTTATTTAAATTTTAATTTTTATCTTCGAGAGAGAAAATTAGGAAGAAACGTTATTCATGACATTTGGCTGCTGGGGCCGATAAAGTGCAACCAGATGAATAAATGTTTCAATCATAATAATATCATTCACTCTCCAAACCAACACGAAGAAAGTAGGTTTCTTTCATAAGCGATTTAAACAAACGCAACCACCGTGATTTGAAATCGAACGGAAGATACCGAGTTAGGTTTTCTCATCGGGAGAGAAAAGAAGAAGAAGAAAATGGAAGGCGTCGTTGATCACTTGGCTTTCGAGCGGAACAAGACGCAATTCGATGTCGAAGAAATGAAGATCGTTTGGGCTGGTTCTCGCCACGCTCTTGAAGTCTCCGACAAAATGGCTCGTCTCGTTGCCAGCGATCCGGTTAATTCTTCGTTCGTTCTTCTGTTTCGTTAATTTTTTTACCTTTTCTAATGCTTGAGCAGAACGTGTCCTCAGATTTGAACAGAGACTAACAACGTTATATCACTGTCACTGTTCTTATTATTGTTGCATATTGTAATCGTTGTTGTTCTATTGATTATGTATTTGTTGCTCTTTACTCTTGATGTGCTGTGGTGTTATGTACTGTATGTGTATACTGGGGTCCGAATAATTTTTCGATGTCGTGCAAACTTATTCATTGACAAAGTAACTATTTGCTTCTTTCTTTTGTTTTAGAGAGCAAAGATGAACTTAATTTTAATTGTTAAACTTCCTTAAGAAAACAGTTTTGAATTGTGAAGAGACTGTGTAAAAGAATTTGAAAATTGGATTTGGTCGGGAATTGTTTGCCAGTGAGAATTTGATTATTATGCTATTCAGTTTGGGAATTAGATTGGCAGTTCATGTTTCACTTATAAACTTAAAATCCCAATATGTAAAGTTGCGTGCAGCTTTTCTTGTATTGTAGTTTCTTGAGAAATGTGATTTTGACTTTCGAAATGCAGGCGTTCAGAAAGGATGATAGACCCATGCTAGGTAGGAAGGAGTTATTTAAGAACACTTTGAAAAAAGCAGTTTATGCGTGGAAAAGGATTATCGAGCTCCGTCTTACTGGTTTGTCTGTCTTCTATTCTTTGTTTAGCTTGAAATTGGTATCTTGTTATTGTCTTAAATGTGAGGTTTCTGTATATTTTTACAGAAGAGGAAGCTGCTATGCTCAGAACTTTTGTGGACCAACCTGCTTTTACGGATCTACATTGGGTACGATTCAATTAATTGTCGTAATGTCATTCATATATTTCATATCTAGCTCATGAATTCTTTTGCAGGGAATGTTTATTCCTGCTATCAAAGGACAAGGAACCGAGGAACAGCAGCAAAAGTGGTTGCCTTTGGCTCAAAGGATGCAAATAATTGGATGCTATGCCCAAACTGAACTGGGCCATGGATCTAATGTTCAAGGGCTAGAAACAACTGCAACTTTTGATCCCAAAACAGACGAGTTTGTAATTCATAGCCCCACATTAACTTCCAGCAAAGTGAGTTCAATGAGAGATGGCTAATGAAAAAATTTACCGGCCCTTTAATATGGCCATTATCATGATATGAGATTGTGGAATATCTAATTGCATTCACTTATTCATTCTTTCACACGAACAATCAGGGAAAAATGGCTTGTACCATTTATTAGTTATTTTTTGTATTTGCATCTCAATGAGTATCTGGCTAACAAGATATCTCCAATTATTGGATATTATTGTAACTCTTCTCATGCTGAACTAAACAGTGGTGGCCTGGTGGACTGGGTAAAGTGTCAACACATGCCGTAGTTTATGCCAGGCTAATTACTGATGGTCAAGATCATGGAGTGCATGGTAGTACATGCATCAAACACCCAAATTTATGCTATTATTAAGACATAATAGATTAACAGTGTGCCCCAATTTGTAGGTTTCATTGTCCAGCTGCGGAGCTTAGATGACCACTTACCTCTTCCTGGCATAACTGTTGGTGATATTGGAATGAAATTTGGAAATGGAGCATATAACTCTATGGATAATGGGGTTTTAAGGTTTGACCATGTACGGATTCCAAGAAATCAAATGTTAATGAGGTTAGTTTCATTTTACAAAATTTTTCCTACTCTCATGAGGAAAATTCAATAAACTTGGGGTTTTATGGTATTCAATTCATTTGTGCTCCATGATGAATGACTAGTCTTGTCCATCCATTATCCACACATAATTATGATAATAATCACAATAACAAAAATGGTTCTGTTCTAGTCAAAATCTCTAGGAGACTAGACTAAAGCATTCATGAAACTCATGAGTTAGCATCTAGACACTCCATCTACAAGATTGTCTAGTTTGGTAATGGATACATGTCCTTTGGATAGGTTTTGTTCAAATCAGTGAGATCTACGAACATTCACCACTTCACGTTAGACTTTTTAACCATCATTACATTTGTCAACCACGTTGGATGTTGTATATCCCAAACATGGGAAGGGAAATCAACTACTTAGTCTTGTCAACCACAAATCTTCTCTTTCCTTTTCCAAACACTCTTCTCTTTTGGATTATTGGTTTAGAATGAGTATTGATAGTTAATCTATGGCATAAAAAATCAAGATAGCCTAGCATGAATACCAACCTTTCAAACTTGTGAACATTTACTTTCAACAATTGCATAAGGTGTTTTTTTAATGCGTCATCTAATTTTGTTCTCACCTTGACTATTTTCTCCTCAAGTATCTTGACCTCCTACACCTCCCCAATAGGTTGGGGTCTTCATTTTTCAAAGACCAATCGAGGATGAAGGTAAGATGTTGACTTGACCAAATTGGTGATCAACATACATTTGATGTCATTTGTGTGGGCTTCCCTTGTAACATTTCCTAGCTAACTTTTGGTCAACTCTTAACATGCTAACTTGTATGTTATTGGCAGGAAATTCGACCTTTAAGTAAATAGTAGAGACCATTGCCCTTAGCTTGTTCAATGACCGTCTTCCTAGTAAAAAGTTGTATGAGGATGGGGCATTCTCATGTACTTGATCAACACTGTGCTTGTTGCACTTTCTTCTAGAAACATTCTAAGCTCTATGTACCATCTAACTTAAATTTGTTCCCCTGAGAAGTCGAGTAATACTCCATCAAAGGGCCTCAGTGGTCCTGCTGGATTTGTGGGCCCACGAATGTGTCCCAAAACATTACTTTTGTTGGACTTCCTTGGTCTACTAACACTTGAGGGCATTGCAACCAATCATCACCATCGAGATGACAAATGGGTCATCTTCATTCTAAGTTCACATCTGAAAACGTAAGGAGTGTTTGTAGTTGCCTGTCATCGATGGAAGATGGGGATAAGACTGACTTGGTGTATATTTCGTGACCCGAACTAGTCGATTCTCCTATGATAGCGTTAACCCCAAAATGAGAGTTTCATGATCTTCATTCGGATGCTCTCTCAAATGTCGACTTTGGGGCAACATTATCTAATTGCTTTTTTTTTATAGTGATTTAGGTATTCTTGATTAATTTCACTAGGTCAAGGTTGTATATCTGATGAAATTCACATGCATTGAGCTCAAAATTAAGCATTTTGTTTGTTTTTGTAGGAAAAATCAATAACTTATGGTGTTGATATCTTCCAAAATCACCCATTTTAATACATTTAGTAGGGTATGATGAAAATCCAAAATTGGTTGTTGCATTGTGTAGGGTTGATATTTTCTATTAGGTTGCTTCTAGTAGGGAGTCTCCTTTTTTTCAAGGGTCCTAGTCATTCTTGAAAAGACAAGGGCCTTTTTTTATGGTGTGTGCTTGAGTTGCTTGTTAACTTTCTTGCAATGGTGACTTCAATTTGAGAGGAAGCTCAAGGTCGTACTTTTGCCATTGTGTTTGCTTAATGCGATATAAGGGATTCATTGAATGGGTTTGTTCAGAGCCCCTTTACAAAGATGTCATGAACATCTCCTTGTTAGGCCAAGGAATTTTAATTGTAATGCTGCAAAATTTGTCTATGAAGTCTTTAAATGGTTCGTTGATTTGATGTTTCCCATTGAACAAGTCTCTTATCTTTGGATGTTTAACTTAATTTGTGGCAAATTGAGTGAGAAATAAGTTGGAGAACTCCGTGAATGATGATATGCTTCAATAAGGAAAATCATTGAACCCATCCATCACTTGTTGGAAAGCGTTCCTACAAACATTTTGCATATCACGACATCCAATATGCCCAAGATCAACATCTACCCACGAAAGGCCTTGAGATAATTCATAGGATTGCCTAATTCTACAAATTGACGTTGCAAAAACGGTTTGTCCATGATCTCTTGGTATAAAGGTTGGAAATCTTGTTGGAGGGCAACAACATTAGACTTGGGCCTCCTTTGGTCTCCTTTGGTGGGTTATTTGGGCCTTCAGAGCTTGCTACAATTCTTCATTTTTGCGTGGAGCTATTATTGGGCTTTCAAGGTTTATTGGACATGGAAGCAAGAGTCTTTTTCCGTGCCAGAAAGTATCTATTGTGACTGGTGGACTGCATATGGTCTTTGCCTTGCTTCTTGGTTATGTTGTTGCAAGTCATTAATGCTGTTTACTTTTTGTTATAAGTTAGGGGCGTCGTCATCTTTCCTTCAGTTGGATGGCATTTCGATGTTTCCTCATTGTTTAAAGATATGTAGAGGTAGGATAAAGTTTACTTGTTTTATTGGGTATCAAAATGTTCTAGTCGAAATCTCTATAAGGGACTTGACTGAAACATTTGAGTGTGTATTCTCATATGCTAACTCTATGTCATGGAATCGAAAAGACTTAGGTTGCCCTGTGACATCATACATGAAAACTATTGTACACATCTTTGACTAAATTATAACCTATTCATGTAGACACAAAAGTTCATAGGTTAGGAACATGTCTCTTACTCAAGATGAACATGATTGTTGCCCTACTAAAGTCCTTTTGAGAACTTAACATCATCTTGTGCTTGCCATAGTTCAAAAGGATGAGAGCAACAACATTTGTGTGATAGTGAAAAAGAGACCTCATGGAAGTGATTCTATTTGACATCTTGTTCTCAAAATTTTATTAGGCAATCAGAAAAGTCCACGGGGGTTTCTCATTAGTTAGGATTAATGCATCATGGACAACAATTTGTTTGTTTCAATTTAAAGTTACCTCAATGCAACTGTAGTTGGGATGTCAAATTGTGGGCTGAATGAAGACAACATAGATAGGACATGGGCACACCATTGCTTGTTGCCACAAACTATCCACCTCAAATCGTTCAATAGGTTGACCTGAAAGCTAAAACATAAGTGTCATGTTGTGACACCTTGAATAAACCGATTTAATGCTCTAGGCCAAATATATGGAAAAATGTAGGCTTAAAATTGTGCACGCAGACCCCTCTAATGATTGCACCATTTCTAATTGATTGGGATTCTCATGACCTCTGACATCAGCCATTTAAGCCTACAATTCTAGACAGAGCCTTGTTTGTAGGAGTAAGATTTGAGATTGGCACTGCTGCAGTTGGTGCTTGTTGAGGTTTACAATTTTTTACAACAAACAACAATGTCCCCATGTCCTATCTATACTGTCTTCCTTCAGCCCAAATTTTGACCTCCCAGCAACAATGCAACTTTGAATTGAAACACAAACATACAAACTCCTAACCAAGCTGATGATTCATTAATCCCAGTTCATGAGCTACCCCTTTGGACTTTGCTCATTGCCCGTTGATTATCAGTTATATTGGCTTTGTTCAAGAACCCAACTCAAAAGAATTATGATAACTACATAGGATTGTTGCCATGAGGTCTCTTCATCACTTTGACACAAATGTTGTTGCTCTCATCCTTTTGACCCAGGGCAAGCACAAGCCATTTGGAAGATGTTATACACTTCAGAGATGAGTATAATTTTTATGTATGATGTCATAGTGTGACCTAAGTGTCTTCCATTTTGTGTCATAAAGGTAACATATGAGAATAAAGACTTGAATGATTTAGCTGAAACCACGAGAGATTTTAACTAGAACATTTTGGCATTCATCATGGTAGGTAAACTTTTTCCTACCCACCCAAATGAAGATGATAACATTTTAAAATAGATCATGAATGACCAGTGACAAAAAAGTAAGGAAGCAAGATAGAGGGCTTATGTAACACAATAGGCGCAACAGAAAGTGTATTCAGGTGTACAGTTAATGAAAACAATTTGGCATCTCAAAAACAGCTGCATTGAGGCAACTTTAAATTGAAACACAAACATCTCATTGTTGACCAAGAAAATGATGCATTAATCCTAATTGATGACCTTCCCCTTTGGACTTTGCTCACTGCGTAATAATCCTGGCTTGTGCTATATTGACTTTATTCAAGAACCCAACTCGAGCATTGTGACAACTACATGTCAAGTTGGATCACTGCCATGAGGTCTCTTTCACTTTGACACAAATGCTGTGCTCTTATTTGGCCCAAGCCATTAGGATGTTAGGTTCTCAGAAAGACCTTATTAGGGAATCATGTTCATTTCGAATAGGAGATATGATCTTAACCTAAAAAAGTTTGTGAACATATGAATGAGTTTTGTTTTTTTTTTCTTCGGTTGGAAATGAGTACAACAATTTTTATGTATGATATCATAAAGCAACCTAAGTCTCCTCTACTTTGTGTCAAAGTTAGCATCTAAGAATAAGCACTTGAATGCTTTAGTCAGGTCCCCTAGAATAAATTCTAGTCATTTTCTTCCACAAGTCCTCTATTGGATGATGGATTGATTAAGTATCAAGAAAGTCACCTGCAAGGGAAGGTATGTGACAAACTGAACATATAGTAGCCTGACTGTTTATTTTACGCTCATAAATTGAACTGTTTTTGTTTTGGTGGGTGACTCTTTAATTTACCAGGGTTTCACAGGTAACTAGAGAGGGAAAATATGCACAATCTAGTGTTCCACGACAATTAGTTTATGGTACTATGGTGTATGTAAGACAAACAATTGTACGTGATGCATCATCAGCTTTGGCACGAGCAGTTTGCATTGCTACAAGATATAGTGCTGTTCGAAGGCAGTTTGGGTCGAAAAAAGGAAGTCTTGAGACACAGGTTAGTTGTAACAGGCATTTGTATAATGCCCATATGCAGTTTGCTACTTCAGCATGCTTATTTTATCAGTAAATGCTTCAGGGAATTTTCGATCTTCTCTTTTCATAAAAATGAATATGTGGAAGATAAACTATTTGAAAACAAACTAGTTTGGTTTAGTACCATGTACATAGATTAATATATTTAAGGTCAATTTTTTTTAAGTTCCTAAGAAAGCTTTTAAAATAAAAAGTGAATGCTTATGGGGAAGACAAAATTTCATCAAAAACGAGTTAGTGCTGAAATTTTAATTGATTGTCTTTATTCAAAGCTGCTATGCTTTCTCTCAAGTTTAGAAGAATTGATTTCTTATTATACATCCAACACACACACACACACACATTTCTTGGATATTTTTGGAAATAAGAATAACCTATTATAAGGAACAAATCCCTGAGATTGTGGGATTGTTATGCTAGTAATAAAGCAAGATATAATAGAAATAACATCTAAAACATCCTAAAATATATTTGGCACTTTCCCACCTATATATTCGGTTCTATACTTCTAATAATTTGTTATGGGAAAGTTGATGAGTTTCTTACATTCATCTTGGACATGAAACGTAGTATTAACATGTATCTTTGGAAACAATAATTGGTTGGCAAGGCTTGCAACATGTCTTCATAAATGTTTTATGAACACTAAGTTGATGGGTTGGTGTGTCAATGTGTTTTCCGTCTACTGTGCTATACCTCTCCTATCTATTTTTTAACGTGTCTCACTTTCTGCAATATTTTTTGGCCTAGGTGCTTGATTATAAAACGCAGCAAGCTAGGCTCTTCCCTTTGTTAGCTTCAGCCTATGCTTTCAGATTTGTTGGTGAATGGTTGAAATGGCTTTATATGGATGTGATGAAACGATTGCAAGCCAATGATTTTTCAACATTACCTGAGGCTCATGCATGCACAGCAGGGTTGAAGTCCTTGACTACTTCAGTAACTGCAGTATGTGATTGATTACTCATTACTAATGCTCATTACACTAATGTTTTAGTTGCTGAGTTTAATTGATTATCAAGCATCTTGGTATGGTGTGTAAAATATGCACATATTTATTTTGCGGATTTTTCTTGCATTAGATTATGTTATAGAATATAGATTTTTGTATTCTCATTGGTAACACTGGCTTGACACTTTCCCTGATTTCCTGCGATAATTTATTATCATTTAGTCCCTCTATTCTTTACTTCTCTTTGTATGTTGAAGTTGAACATCACTTTCTCCTATTCTGTAACGTGTACCCCTTGCTGAATCAGATTTATTACTATGGTCTACATTTCTTGTTCAGGCATTTTGTTTTGTTATTTGCAATATGCTGTTTTGTTGATTTGTATTGTTCGTGCACTTTTGCATTGTAGCACTTACAATCTGCTGACATTCATTCATGCCACCACGAAGTGCTATTGATTTCGGATAATGGAAAATATCAACAATCCAAAATTTTTTATTAGAAATATGTCAAAAGTCGTAATGGGTTATGGCGGAAGCCTAATAAACAAAAAAATACAATACTTTGATGTTATAGACGTGCTTTTATTAATATTATAGTGTGTCCTATTATGTAGTTTTCACTTTGTAAAATATTTTAATTGTTTGAAGTCCGGATTAAATTAATTTACTTCAAATTGCAGGATGGAATTGAAGAATGCCGCAAACTATGTGGTGGCCATGGCTACCTTTGTAGTAGCGGTCTCCCTGAGTTATTTGCAGTCTATATTCCTACCTGCACATATGAAGGAGACAACATTGTGCTGCTATTACAGGTTTTGTAAATGTTAAATACGGCTTTTACCATCACATTGCGTTATTTGTTGATACATTTTTCAATGAAATTTCTATCTGTAAGTAGGATTTAGCAGGATAGCTTGCTTATTTTTTGAGGGCTGGTATCTTATTAGCTTGTATTCATTGTGTTCTCATATTTTGCAGATTTTTATATCAAAGAAAATACTCTTATACTGATCCGATATTTCAGTTTAAGATTTTGGGGGTATCCAATTTATGGTATTTGGAACGAGAGAAAGTCAAAAAGGATAGAAATAATTAAAATAATCGGCGTTTATTATTCTTATTTACATTTTAGTGCTGTATCTTCATTCTTTGTGCAATTATTCTCACGTGGCCCCTTGAGATTTATGCTCTTAATACATCCTAGTGCTGTTTGATTTGTTGTGAGGTTTATCAGATATTATTAATTGAAAATTGTCGAGGTTTTGTTTATAACTTCTAGCAAATCCATTGTAGGTGGCAAGGCATCTCATCAAGACTATTTCTAAGTTGGGCTCTGGAAAAAAGCCTGTTGGTACAACATCTTATATTGGACGAGTGGAGCAGCTGATGCTATATCGTTCTGATGTTCAGAAAGGTATACCTGTAAAATGAAATTGGATTTAGTTAAGAATATGCAAATTCTAACCTGCTCAATCTATTGATGTGCCAAATATTAAGAGAAATTGAGATAACATTATTAATATGCTTGTTTTGCAGGAGTTATAATGTGTTAACATATCGTAAATTTTTATGATATTGTGATTGTGTATATGTTATGATCAATTTGTGGAAATCTTATTAACTAATTAAGGGTGTTGTTTATTTATACTTCTATAAACTCCATTTGTTGTCTACATTCTTCTATTCGATTTTAATCCTAATAACTGCATGTACATTCAAATAACTGCACACAAAAAGGCCTACCCGTGAACACAAACTAGTATAAGAAGAATTTGGTGTTCCCTCTTCTTTTACCTAATAATAAATGGGCTAACTACATTTGTTTTCCACATTCTTCTGTCCCATTATACCTCTAATAACTACATGTGCACTCAGATTGCTGCACGTAACCCGAAAAATACCCTACCTGTAAACACAACTTGTATGAGAATAATTTATTGTTCTTTCTTTCAATAAAATATGCAAGCACAGTGCCTTTTTTTTATCTACTCTCGATAATTGGAATTGACTGATTATAATTAACGGAAATAATCGTAGTATTTGTGGAAACGGTATGAACTATCTAGACATAGTTGTATCCTTAAAAAGAAGTCTTTCCCACTTCCACGATTCTTAAATTGATATGAGGCCAGGTTTCAATCTGTCTTTCCCAATCAAACTATAAATCCACTGTACTTATCCGCCTACTGCTCATCAGTAAATTCTTCCAGTATATTTGTGATTCTCCTTGCCAAAACAATTACTACGAAATTTACAAATTGATTGCCTAATGAGATCTGAAGTGCCCAATCCAGACTACCCAGGCCCTGAAGTTTTGCTGCCATCTGCACTTGAAAACTTTTGCTAACTATTGAGGGAGTTTGATCACTTTTCTAGCAGTGCTCCGCCAGACTGTTAGTGAAGCCACTTGCAGGAGACATTCCTTGTCCTTTCAGCTACCATCTTGGCCATTTCACTGTTGTTTCGGATCTTACATCCCATGATTTTGGTATTCTTTGGTCAGTTCATTGTGTGTCAGCGTGCCCATACCTACCACATCCTCTTCTTTTTATACATTCTGTATATAGCTCTTATTTTTGGTGATCTCGTTGATTGATCTGAATAACAACGGAAGGCAATAATTTTGATGTATCAGGTTTTTCTGACCCTGTTCACTCTGATTTTGTTGGAGATTAGTAATGCATAGAAATACTATGGAGGGAAGGGAACCCTCATCCCTTGAGCTAAGCTTTTGGGCTTGTGACAATGTGAAGATTACCCAACCTAATAGTACTATGATACTTCACTCAACCTTTGTAGTTAGTCCCTCCAAAGATAGCGCTCTGCAGGACATTGGCCTCTTGCTCTAATTGATCGCAATTAAAGGGCCACGAGTGAATTTAATTAAGGCTACAATGGTTAGTGACAAGTGAGCGAAGAAGCTTCACATTATAGAAATGGACAAGTTAAGAAATCTATAAGTGAAAAGCCCATAAATCTAATATCTTAGGTAGAGCTCGTTTCAGGGCATCAGGAGAGATCTCTAGGGAAGTGAACTTGTGAATATTACTTTCCCATATTTGGTACAAGTTTTAGTAAAAACGTTCCCACGAATTGTTGGTTCCGAAGGAAATCAAGTACTCAATTGTATTCCTTTTCATTTCCAAGGATAAAGGTGGATATCATGTATTTATATGGAAATAGAATATTATCTACAATGACGACCTATTTTCACTCTACTTGACAATTCTGCCTTCACTTTTAGTTTTTAACTAAATGTTTTCTGAAATTACTAAATGGCAACCAAATATGCTTATGATGAAAATAATATTCCTATGCATAATATTTATGGGAATGTAATTTAATACACAATTTTATACCTTGAAACATGCCATAAGGTTTTGAACTCGGTTGAATATGATGTTAAGTTTATGTGATTTTCTCATGGTCCATTAATGGAATCTTCCCACCAGTGTTTTACCTCCCCTTGTATTCCCAAGAATATCTTATATATTTCTGGTAAGCTTATAATATATGTAATGGTAGCATTAGTAATCTTAGGAACTAATTTAGGATTGTTTATCTGCATAACTATAATCATTGCAAATCATACCAACAGTACTAAACTAACAGTGGATTGTCTAGACGCATAATTTATCCTAACCAGATGCTCTGTAGAATTCTGAAGTTAACACGATTAAATTGATTTTTGTAGCGGAGGATTGGTTGAAGCCTAATGCAGTGCTGGGAGCATTTGAAGCCAGGGCTGCTAAGAAGTTGGTTGCTTGTGCTCAAAATCTTAGCAAGTTTACCAATCCTGAAGAAGGTAAATGATTTAACGCTTAAATTCACAAGCTAATGCTCATATGATAATATGTTGTGTTTGATTTGTTTTCTTGGTGTGGTGGGGAGACTGTTGTTGGGTAGTCGTTACCTTGGCCGGTTCGTCTTATGTTTGAGTGCATATGTGTATGTCGTAATTAGATATGATCATCATGAATGCTGATAAATTCTTCGATGGCAGGTTTCCAAGAACTCTCTGCCGATCTAGTTGAGACAGCTGTTGCTCATTGTCAGTTAATTGTTGTTTCCAAGTGAGCTTCTCGTTTTTACTGGTTCGCCTATATATTTCATCTGTATAATGTCTTTGGGTGAATAGCCCTTAGTGGATGAACCCATAGAAAATATTGAAATCAATGACACACCCAGTTCATTCTAGTATTTGCTTCGATATTCTTCGTTGAAGTTGACCAACCATGTGCTTTTCAGATTTATTGAGAAGTTGCAGCAAGATATAACTGGAAAGGGAGTGAAACATCAAATACAACTTCTTTGTAGCATTTATGCTTTGTCTCTTCTTCATAAGCATTTGGGTGATTTTCTTTCAACTGGCTGCATCACTCCCAAACAGGGTTCCCTTGCAAATGATCTGCTGAGGTCCTTGTATTCACAGGTTTGTCCCAAACGATTGCATCGCTTTGGTGGTAGGTTTTTATTTTACGAAACTGATTGATTGTATGTTTGGTTAGGTTCGTCCGAATGCAATTGGACTTGTTGATGCGTTTAACTACACTGATCACTACCTTGGTTCGGTTCTTGGGCGTTATGATGGAGATGTGTACCCAAAGCTGTACGAGGAGGCATGGAAGGATCCATTGAATGATTCAGTTGTGCCGGACGGTTTTCAAGAATATATTCGACCAATGCTAAAGCAACAACTTCGAAATGCTAGACTCTGAAACCTTTCATATAATTGTACCCTTACCGGACAAAGTACTGTATTTCAAACTTAATTTGAAGACAATAATAAAGTTTATGGAAGGAAAAATAAATATACACGAATAAAATTGTCAATATATATATATATATATATATATATATATATATATATGGTTTAATACTTATTTTAGTATTATTTTAGTATTTGGAAGGACGCTTATTCAAATTGGTCATATTTTTCTAAAAAAGTTTACTTATGTCTCAATTTGTGTAAAAATAGTTTAAGTTAGTCTTTTTTGTTTACGGTGTTAAAAAGTCTAATGGTGTAATTTTGAATTTTAAAAACAAAAAGTTGATGAGGTGAAAATGTTTTGACAAAAAGTTAAAAGAAAAGGGTTAAGGTTAGGGTTTGTGCAACTTTGTTCTTAAGGTGAGGGAAGTGATTGTGACGAGATAAGAATGATTTTTTTCCAAGGGTGTTCTTTGTGTTCCAATACATGGGGTAAAGAAACTTTGCACTTGTCACATGGTTGTGGTTGGAGGAGAGGTGGGATAATTCCTATTTGTTAATGTGGTAATATTGTTGTAATGAAAGTGACCAAAACTGCAAGGTTTTATGAATTCCCTTCTCAGTTTGTCTATTTGATTTATGTATTTGACTTTGAACCATTTTTGGTTTTGTGCCTAATTTGGTGAATAACACGGTGAATTTTCAAGTGGGAGGTTGTGTAACTTTTTCAAGTGGTGTTCTAAATAAAATGTTGATGAAGAAGATTGTACCATTGTCAGGCAAAGGAGGAGGATTAGTGATCTGGAAAATTTAATCAAGGATTTGCAGAAGAGGATTAAATTGTTAGTTGGAGATTCTTCTTTTTTTGTTATTGAGCTGAACATTGTGATTTTTTGGTTCTGCTTAGGTTGATGTTATTAGGTGGGCAAAGTGGGTGTGTGTTTTATGTTTTGTTGATTTAATGTATTGGATGATTGATGAAAGTAGGTGGGCAATATGAAGGTGAATGTATAGCTTCGGGTGTTTTGGATGCTTCGGGTGTTTTGGATGATGTAAGATTAGTCATGCAATGGATTATGTACTGGTGTCTGTTGTAATTACTTAAATTCAGGTTAGAATGTTCGATTCAGTCCCTTATTTGCTTTAAAAATATAAAATGTGGTCCTAGATTTCATTTTAAAATGTTCAATATGGTCCCTAATGTTTATGATTATGACACATGAAGAATGTGTGCCACATTATAGTAACAGAACTGTTAACATAAAATTATGACGAAATAACAAAATATGAGTACAACTTCATGAAAAAACACACACACACACACACACACACACACACACACACACACACACACACACACACACACACACACACACACACACACACACACACACACACATAT
This sequence comes from Vigna radiata var. radiata, assembly GCF_000741045.1. Taxonomy (NCBI): domain Eukaryota; kingdom Viridiplantae; phylum Streptophyta; class Magnoliopsida; order Fabales; family Fabaceae; genus Vigna; species Vigna radiata. The sequence continues at coordinate 30,653,931 of NC_028357.1, forward strand.
ATATATATATATATATATATATATATATATATATATATATATTATCAAAGTACTTAATTAAAGTTGATGAAACATATGACCATGAAAGTACAAAAATGAAGTTGTTAATGGCAGTACATAATACATCCAAATTTTGCTAATGAAAGTAAATAATGTATCATCTAAGGAGCTTTTCTTCTAACATCTAATTTTTTTTCTTATGATTGGTGTATGTGGGGATTGGGGACTCAGTGGCTGTGATGATAGAGGGGGATTCGGTACTTGATGGTGGTTGTGATGGTTGTGTTTGGTTTGTTGGTTCTATTGGTTTTGGTGGTTTCGGTGGTTGTGGACGTAAAGGGCACTTATTTTTGTTGTGCCCCCCTTCACGACAAATGCTACATTTGTTTCTATGGCCACCAATATGCATTTGGGTATCATCCTTAGTTAGCTCCCATACCTCCAACCTTTGTTTTTTCTTATGTCTCCCAAGCAACTTCTTCTTAAATGGTGGCAGAACATCAGGGAGGCTTGTTCTTTCCCACAACAGTTGGCCATTGATAGGATAAATTATGGATGCATATGTTTGTTCATATGTCGATTTTCTGGAACAAGTTGGTATAAAATTTTCTGGGTCTAAATTTGAGTAGTTCATTGCTGTAATTGCATGACTAAATGGGATGTCACTAATAATCCATTTTCTACAGCTAAAGTATTCACTATTCAAGTCCATTGTGAACTTGTTTCTATTGACTGAAGTGCGGCTAACCTCAAACATCTTTCTTACATACCATCTAAAATAAATAAAACACATCAACAATGGACACGAAGATAAATGACAATTGAATATGAACATAAATGACAATATTATCTTAGGATCCAATATCTTGATAAATTTGATTCCTTTAGAGATTATAAGTTTTTCAAACAATCTGTCTGTTTTGTTTTACGAAGAACTGATTACTAATGGTGATAATGTACAGTGGATACAAAGACTCAAAAGTCAGTAACCTGAGTTAGAAGTAGCAAGGACTTCCTCTTCCGGAAAATGACTTCCGGAATGATAGGGTGTTCGTTCAGGAAGTAATAGCCGTCTGTCTAATGTGCATTTAAACATATTCAACACCAAGACGGATTCAACACAGCATGAACAACTGATTTCTAATTCATCTTATTTTCATTCACTCATTTAAAGTCCTTATATTATGTTTCGTTCTTCTTCAATCGCATACATTACGTAAGGGAAATCCAAGAGCAGACATTCATGCCAAGATAGAGAAAATAATAGCATTGCCTTCATAATCATCGTAGATTACTTAAATAAGAGGGTCGCAAATTTTGTAATTTCTTATTCTTTTAAAAAAAGAAAATCTAAAATAGATTTTAATAGTTTCAGAATTTGGGTTACATTATAAATTATAATATAATATCACGAAAGACACAGTTCTCATTTATGATTACCCATCTATCACTTTAAACCTTAACTACAAAATTTGTTAAAAAATTATTATATGAGCATTTTTTTTACTAGTTTAAATAGACATATTTAAATGAGTAAAGAATGTGAGTCAATCTAGCTCATTGTAAATTCAAATTAATCTGGTTTGAAAATTTAAATTTCTTCTCGATTATGAGTCAAACTCACTTATAGTTTTTTTTTTTATGGAAAAAAACTTTTCAACTCTTTTTTCTACTTCATTCAACAACATTTCTTCCAACTCAATTAATCTGTTAGATCATTTCAGTCTTTCCAACTCAAACATAAACTCTACTTTCTCTATTTTCTCTATTCACACACATTCCTTTGCTAAAGCCACTCCCACATCCACTCTGCTGACCCTCCATCTTCCCTAATTGCTCTTCTACCACTCCTTCAATGCTTAGTCACATTTCTTTGCTCTTCTCTCATTCTTCTACATTCCTTTCTTTCTTCTTTGTGTTCCTTTTTAAAGAAAATGATAAATATTTTTATTTTTATATAGATAAGTGTGTCAACACACTAAACCTATTAATTTATGATGAATTGAATTCAGTTATAAAATTTTTAATTCATCATAAGTGAACTAGGATAAGTTCACTTATTTTTAACCCAACCTGTAGAATTGTTAAAATGAGTTACTCAACACAACTCAATTCAACATAGGTTTATGGATTAAAAAAAATTCTTCAACGTAACATTTTGTTTAATATGTAACTAAAATCCAAAAGATCCAAACCTATTTCATTTTTTTTTTATTTTAGACAATAACTAAATAATTCATCCAAAAAATCATAATTCTATATAAAGTTAGGAGTCAATTTAATATGTAGTTCTTTTTATTCTTTTGCTTTTAACACCCAAAACCTTTCTAAAATCATGTTTTATTTTTTAAAATAGTCTTTTTAGGTTTTTATACTATTTTTTCAATAACAATAAAAATAGATAAGAAAAATAATTCAGAGGTAAAAAACTTTCTAACTAAATATATATGAACTTTCTTTATTTCGTCTACACCTACATCTAAAGTTAGAAATATGTGTGACGCCTTCATAAAAAACGTAATGTATAAGATTTACGTACTTAACTGTCATGGTCTTTGTTTTTTCAATTTCTTATTTAATTTGCATGTAAACTTGATCTCGAACTATTATGTTTTAAAGTTTGTTTCTTTACAGCAAAGCTTTAAACAGACATAAAATAATTATATTTTTAAGTAAGACAAATTTCATTTTGGCTTTAACTCATTATGTTGATGTGATATATCGGAGATATAAAAAAAATATTATATTTGGACATATTATTACGTCTTATTAGATTTCTTGATTGTCACACTTTATATCCTAAAGTGTGGGAGTTGTTAGATATTTTACATTAATTAAAAATAAAATCAGTAAAATGAACTTTACTTTACTGAATCAATTGAATCAATATTAAATCCCCTACCTTAATAATTTACATAAATATTCCTAATTATAATTTCTTATAGTTTATGTATATATAATATAATAGAAAGATATTTATTTATTTTTTTCCGACATAGAGTCACAAAGAAGAAGGGTTAGAAGGAAGATAAAATAAAGTTGTGATTTTTTTAAGTTGAAAGAATGATTCACACGTGGCAGAACTTTTCCCGTGTTGTATAGTATCATAAATGAGGTTGGGAAGAACATTTATTATTGCTACGCTTTGGTGGTTGAGATGCATATGGCTCAACAACAAGACACGCAAACACCCCTTACTATGAAAACGACACTATCCAAACGACCTCGTTTTGAATCCAATGTGCACTTCGCATTTAATTTTGCACCAACAACATCTCGCAAAATAAAAAATTTATTTTTTTATTAAAATTAAGTTTAATCCTTCTAATAAATTAGAATATCATCTAAACCAATTTTATTTCTTTGATAAAGTGTTTTCTATATACATTATCATAAATTATTGAATCAATTTTATCATTAACGTCGTGGATAAAAGCGATCCACGTATTGCAATTTCATAGATTAACGTACATTTTAAAAATTTCAAGACCACCTATAATTTCGTAAACAAAAAGTGCACATTTACTCTTTATTTTAGTATTAATTCAATCAACTTTAATCTCTTTATCTTCTAACTTTCGTATCTAATATTTCTTTATTTTTTTTTTTAGTAAATAATTAAAATGTAGTGAAAGATTAAAATGATTTAATTAAGAGTTTTAAATATTTAAAGTTTATTAACGAATTAGAAAAAGTAATAATTAGGGAAAAAGTTATAGAATTGTAGAGTACGTGTGGACCATGTGGCTAGGGCTTACATGTGCTAATGTGTACTCTAAGCTCATCCCAGAAAATAAATATGACAATACAACAAAACAAAACCAAAAGCCATGCCAAAGATACCACGTCCTAGTTGTACCACATTTTATAGTACCAATCATTCATATACAGTAATAATACACAAAAATATAAAATTAAATAATTAAAAATGAAAACAAAGTTTATTTTCTTTTCAATGCTTTGGACCAAGCGCCCCACGCTGTACTAGTTTCAATCAGAACAAGATACAGTTTTCAACTTCTACACTGCATACTTCTTTTTACGATTTAAATATTACTTTGGTCCAAATTTTATATAACCTATTAAACGTCATTCTTTCTTTTATACTTGTTTAATTAAGTTTTAACTTTTTTAAATTTTTTTAATTAAGTTTTAACTTTTTTAAATTTTTTTTAATTTAATCTTTTAATAATATTTAAATCGTTAATCGTATGTCAACTATGTTTGCCTGTTTTTTTGTTTTTTTTTTAAAGTTATTTATATGTCAAATTAGCATTGTATCAAGTAAATGTGTCAATATTTTATATTTAATTTTAATTTTTGTTTAATTTAATTTTAATTTTTTTAAATGAAACAATTTTGTTAATATTTAAATTAAGACCAAATATAATATTTAGATTAAATATGTTTTTAGTCTTTTAATGAAAATTGGTATTAGTCCTTCTTTGAAACTTTAAATTAATTTAGTTTTTAATATTCAGAATTGTTGTGTGAATTTAGTCCTTTTAACTAAATTTTGTTGATTTTTTTTGAGATTTTAAACGAATTTTATGATAACATTTGAGTTGTAACACATTTGAAACGTTAAATAAACTTAACAAAATTTGGTTAAAAAAACTAAATCTATATATCTCGAAAGTTAAAGGATTAAATTGAACAAAAATTTTAAAGAGAAACCACTTTCAATTAAAGTTAAGGAACCTATTTAACCTTTAATTTTTAAATAAATGTTATATTGAAATTTTTATTCAAATTTATATTTATATTAAATATTTTTTTATTTATTTTTAAACCAACTCTAACTATATTATATTATTGTAACATAATCATAATATTTATGTTTGATTTTTTTACAAGTAAAAAAATAGGGTTAAAGTTAATTTAAAAACAGGGTTAGACTTGGTTAAAAAAAATAGGGTTAAAGTTAATTATTATAAGGAAAATTCTTCATTATTTTTAAATCAACTCTAACACTATATTTTTTAAAATAAAAAATAAAATAAAAAATAAAAAAATCACGAACTGAAACATATCATACACGATTTACACTTTGTCAACGATTTAAACATCGTTATAATAAGAGACTAAATTGATCAAAATTGAAAAAAATTGAAATCCTATTAAACATTAAAAATAGAATCATATTAAACAAACTTGTGAAAAATAAGAACTAAAGTAGTATTAAAGACTTTCTTTTATAAAATAATAAATTATCATTTTAATTCACTACAATTATTATGTTGAAAAAATAATATTAAAATATAATATACATTAACACCAATTTCATCTTCAACCCAAATGACTTTATCATATAATATTATAATTATTTTAAGTTTATTAAAAACATTAAGTGTTTTTTTAGATATTTTACGTTGATATTATATCCATGCAAGATACATAAATTTATCTCAAACACTTAATATCTTATATAAATGTTTGTTGCTTTTTTTTTAATAAAAAGATAATTACAACAACCACTATGAAATATACAATAGAAATATACAACTATATATCTTAATGACGCATTTGGCATACAGAATCACTAATACAATCGAAACCATCACGAAACATCCATAATCACATTCAAAACCCAGTTTTTAATTTTAAAAAATAGGTACGCTTTCAATGTGAACAAAATACAAGTTTGGAAAGTTAATCTCAATATACAAATACAATTAGATAGAATTGTTTGTATAAGAAACCATTATAAAAAAAATAAAGAAAAAAACTATTTTGATTACCAACGAAGCATCCACCATACACAATCATCTCAAGAAAAAAGAAGTCACATGCATAAATTTTCATAGAAGAAAAATAAATCATACACAATATTTTAAAATCTTCTTTACGTCAAACTTCTTATTATCAAATATAAAAAATTTATTTACGTAACATCTAATGTAAATTTATGTCAAATTTTATAAGACTGGACATAAATAAGACTTTTTACTTTAGAATCTTAAAAAAATTTGTTATTATATACAGTAATGTCGTGATATAAATCATATAACACAAAAAATCTATTATCCACTAGTGAAATAATAAACGTGTTAGAAAAAATTCAAAATTTTATTGATAATATATGTTATGCAAATGAAGACTATCTCACTTTATAAACTAATTATAGGATAAAATTAAATATAAACTATTTTGTAATATAACCAATATTAATAGAAAAAATCTATACAACTTAGAATTTTGTGCACTTTAAAGTTGATTACATAATAATTATTGGTTATCTCGTTTTGTTGACTCTAAATGTAAAATCTTTATACAGTTTATTACATGTGTGCAGTGTTAAAATAGTATAAAAAATTAGTGTCAAAATATCATTTTTCATACATTAAAGGATGAAAACTCTAGTTTTCAATTTGGATTAAAATGTTGTGTGTTTAAGTCATGATCTTAGTTTTGATATTTATAGTTAGATTATATAGCTCATAGTTAGGATACAGTTCTTTTAATTAAAAAAGTATGATTTAATCATCACGAACAATTGATACACATTTATGATAATGTAAAGTTTGAATCATAAACTAATAAATGTAAATTGAAGAAAATAAAATCAAATTAAAATTAGAAAAGGTAAAGGAAATATGAACACTTAATAAATATAGATGAATTTCGTCTAAAGCGTACACACGTTTTTCAGAAGCCAAGTTGTTCCATGTGTGAGAATTTTCAAAGCAAGTACATCGATAGCTGATTGATTGCAGATAACCAAAAGAAAGCATCAAGTTTAAAATGCTTAGTGGTTATTTTGAGTATTTTGAAACTGCTATCTTTTAGTAGGGTGGTCTCAGATCACATTCTGAAATTACTACAATAATTTTTAGTTTTTTAAAGTAACTTTAAAAAACTCAATTTTAAAATTAAAAAAAAAACATTATTTTAATTATTGAAATGATAAATATTATCATATAAAATATGAAGTCTATATTAAAAAAATGAAAAATGTTTTGTTATATAATATTATTTTATGTAGAAGTTCATATTATATATTAATTATTTTTACTTTCGAAATTAATCAAAATTTTCCGGAAGAAACATTTTTTGGCGGCAATTCCCACTTTAACTCATTGATAAATAATGATAGAAGTACATTTTGGTTTGATGGGTAGGGACTCTGGAACCCAATCTTCCACAACCCAATTAATTTTGGTACGGGAAAAATTATACAACTACTTTATATTATAGCTCACAAAAACAAAATACAACCACTTTAGAACTTCATTATAAGGATAATATAATTATTAAAAATAAATTATTTTTGTAATTGTGAAAAATAAAATAAAATAACAAATATTGATTAATTATGTAAATTTATTAGATTGTGGTAATTAACTCTCCAACAAGAAAGAAATTAATAAAGACAAAAAAAAAAGTTTTTTAGGAAAATAATTATTTATGTTTCTGGTTGTCACAATTCAGAAGCAATACACAAAGAGAATAATTTATGTTTGTGGGGTCTGAATATTTTGCATTATGTGGTACAATTAGACACTCTAATCTTCCAAAACTATGATATGTCCCTTAATTTTCTCCTTCATCTTTAATTAAATTAAATTCGCAATAATCACTATTTCACTTATTAAGAGGTTGGTCAAACAGTCAAAGCAAAATCACTTCCATCATTTTTTTTTTAACAATGAATCCAAATCTGCTATATATATATCTTTTGACCAACACATGTTAGTCTTTCATGGTATCTCCATCTTTCATCTTTCTTTTATTTTTTTTTATTATTACTATCATATCTTTACCTTTTACCTTTTCTACCATGTCTCTAACTTTTTATTCTTTTTTTCTATTATATCTCTAACTTTTATATTTTTTTATTATATCTTTGTTGAAACTATAATCATTTTGTTTGGAATTTATTATTTAACTATTTTAATCAATTTCATTTAATGTTCCTTTTTGAATGTTAAATATTATTATGTTAAGCAAATAAATAATACAAAAATTATAACAATAAGTATGATACTATTATAATATTTATTTATCGAACACAGTTTTAGTATATATTGTTACACTTCTATCTTTATAAACTCTTAGTATTCTAAGCTTTTTTTTATTTTCATTTTAAAAAATAAACAAATAAAATTTGGTTGGAAATCTAGCTCAAAAATTTAATTGAGTTATTGTAAGTAGATTCCTCGTTTATTATGAGTGGTATGCAAAATGTATGAACTTGTTTCTCCTATCAAAAAAGTAACAAAAAAATTAATTCTACTTAAAATTACATTAAAAATAGTCGTTCTCTTATACCTAGTAAGAACTTGTAGAGTTCTTCACACAAAATGTCTTTCTTATACTACTATAAAACCAAATAAAAAATTAAATGCCCAACTCTATTATTATTATTATTATTATTATTATTTTTTTTATTATTATTATTATTATTATTATTATTATTATTATTATTATTATTATATCTTCATATACATGTAATTCATTAATCAACAATTACATACTCTTGTATCATATCTTGTTTACTATAATTCAATTTATCAATAATAAATCTATTTTGAAGTTGCAATAAATATGAAATATCATATTGGGATAGCAAAATTTTATATAAGAAAATTACAAATATATAAAATTATATAAAACATGAATATTTTTTTATTAATTGGTATTGTTTAATCTCTCAAAAACGTTTAAACAATATTTAAACTTCTTTGTTATTATTCACGATTTGATCAATTTCATTGTTGTTACCTGAGAAGCAATATTTGTCTAGTTGGATATTACAATACTTAATGTGCAAATTTAATTTTTCTAGGTACATTAGATCACATCGACTGGCAACTAACTCTTTCTTTAAACACTTTTAAAGAGAGAAAAAAATGAAATTAATTTTATATTTATATCTATATAATATTATATTTTACATGGGTAAGTTCATTTCCTTTTTTATTTTTATTTTTCATTTAAACAATTTTTTTGGAAAAAAATTGTCCAAAGGAATGTAAATCATTTAATGAATTACCAAGAAGCTATCAAATTGTTCTAATGATAAAATTTAGAAGAAAAATGAAAGAGAATATGATTTTAACTTCCCACTAACATTTAACTTGTAAAAAAAATTTACAATAACAATATCTAAATTGCAACAAACATCATCAATAAATTAACTATTATCTTATAAAAAAAGAATGAATAATAAGAATTGAAAGGATTAAAAACAAAATATATATTAATAGTTATTTAAAGTGCATTTGACCTTATAGAAACAACATCATTATAATTTTCAATCTTCAATATCCAGAATGTAGAATTGTTACCAGAATTGTGCTTCTTATTGGGTTCAGTTGGTGAAAGATGTTTGGATTGATGGAGACAGAAGAGTTAAAGATTTATTTATGAGATTTATTATACAGAGTATGTTTCTCCATTCAAGCTACAAGACAATTTTCAAAAGTTGACGTATTGTAATGTTCAGTTACATCATCCAGTCCTGCACCTAGTAAGTGGGATAGTGTAGGATTTAGGACAATAAAGTGTCCAAGTTTTTGTTTTTATATAATTATGCAATGAAATTTTTTATATTATTTTAATAGAAAAATTTATTGTTTTATTTGCATTTTCAAATTACATTTCACATTTAATTGAAAGAGCATTATGTTCACTAATATAAAACTTTTACTATAAGATATAGAGTTTTATGTTATGAATTATTGTGAATTTTAACATCTTAGTTATATTCGATACCTACAAAGTTTATTAATTATTTAACATTATATAAAAAAAATCATATTAAATTATGATAAAAATTACATTTCAAAATACATGAAAAACTATATTTTTATGTAAAAAAATTAAATAAATAAATAGATATAAAACATTAAATCACTCATTATTTTTTATATGTCAAAGCTAAATTAGCTAATTTATTATCACAATTTTTTCTTTGAAAAACTTTAAATTACATATATTTACAAAAAAGCGAACACTAACGTCATCTTTCTATAAGATTCAAAGGAATCACTAGATATATAGAAAACCATGAGACTTCAACGAGTGCGTACGGCATGAAGATTTCAATACGTGTAGGGTTTTCGGATGTGTAAGTGTATTTTGTGCTATGCGATGAGACGAGAGAAAAAATGTTATGCGGGACGATATTGGAAGAAATGAAATGGGGACGAGAAAAAAAGTTGTGCACGATGAGATTGGAAGAAATGAAATGGGGAATGTTGTGCGTTCTGGGCCGGCGAGATTGAAAGAAGTGAAATGAAAGAGTTTTGCACCTATTGTGATAGGTGTTTTAATATTTATCATAATATGTTTTTCCCATGATTTTCATTCTGCGCTCAACTTATTATGATAGGCGACCTTTTACCCATCATAATATATGTAATTTTTAGGGTTAAATATTATTTTAGTCCTTATACTTTGGAGCGATTTTGGTTTTAGTCCATCTTTCAAATTAAGGTACAATTTAGTCGTTCAATTTTAGAAAACTCTGGTTTTAGTCATTTTTACCAAATTTTTTTTAACTTTATTTGTTGTTTCAAACTCATTTCTCAGTTAACATTGAAGCAAAAATGTGTCAAACAGTATAAACAATCAAAATGCTATAATGAAACGTGCTTGAAACAGTAAATAAAGTTAAAAAAATTTGGTAAAAATGACTAAAACCAGAATTTTCTAAAGTTGAAGAACTAAATTGTACCTTAGTTTAAAAGAGGGACTAAAACCAAAATCGCCCCAAAGTATAGGAACTAAAAACATATTTAACCCTAATTTTTATTACAAAAATGTCACCGCAACACCTATTATGATAGATTTTTTAAAATACGTCATAATATATCTTAATTTTATTACAAAATTGTCACCGGTCAATATATTATGATAGGTGAATTTCATCTATAATAAATAACCCTCTTTTCTCATCGGTCAAAATCCTCTTTTTATCACTAGTAAAATGTCAAATAATATAATCCATCTTCTCCCTTGATTAAAATTTTGAGATCTAATATCATGTTTGAGAATCACACAATACAAAAATAATCTATTTAAACATAAATATATATACAAACAAGAGAAAAAAATTAAATAAAAATAGATAATATATTTAACATGATTTAACACTCATATAACTACATTTACGAACATTGAATAAAAATATTATTATTCAATATACTTATTTTAGGATGAAAACTATAATTTTTAACAAAAATTACAAACTTTTAATACAATCTTCTTAAAAAAACTGTAAATGTTCAATCATATATAATTGTGTACATTTCTCATATCCCAAAAACTTATTAAGTGGTAAACATTCAAATCAACTATTCACTTTTATAATAATATCGTAATTTTTCTTCCTTCAAATTACTTAATATAAGATTTTAGTAAACGTTTACACACTTGCGAATCATATTATCTATTGATCCAATTTAACTTTAATTCGGTTACGATGATAAGTTAATTGATATTATTAAATTTTAAAAAATTAAGCTCCTCTTAATCTAGTTTAAATTAAAAAGCTTGTGTGGTTTTAGATTTAAATTTTGAGAAAAACTTTAGTTTAAGCCTAGTGGTTTCCATAAAAGACAAGCAAAGTGGTTATAGATTAGAAGGTGAGTGACGTCCACTTTGTGAAGTATCTGTTAGTAGCAACCTACGTGTTTCTATTACTATTGTCATATAGAATGTGCAACTAAATAAAAGGTTTAGCATGATTATTACTATAGAATCCTGTGACTAACTCATTGTCCTTCAACGTTCCACTCGTCGACCAGATAAAATAATTTGAATAAGACCATATACTCATTCATGTGGGACACAAAATATTTTACGATTACGTTATATAATAATAACTGGATCATTGAACTAAACAATTAAAATAATAAACAAATTAACTACCATGTTAGGAAAATGTAAATAAAGCATGATCGACATGCATGTGCACATTAATATAAAGTATACTTATTATTACACAATGCTTACAAAATTTCAAACTGCAATTTTCTGATACGTGTAGATCCATTGTTCTTAAGGATTTATTGGCGATGTATTGCACAAGTCTCCCATGATACAACATGAACTTCTCAAAAATATTCGAGAATTACAAAACTAACAAGAAACAAAAAACTCTGATAGAGTTTATATTCAAGATAGAAAAAGAGAATGAAACTAGTGGAGAGGAAAATAAAAAGACTGATTTTAGATGTGTTTTGGAATGGAGAAAGAGCTCTCTTTTATAAAGTTAGAAAAAAATAAAATAAAATCAATAAAAGACATTAAAATAATAAATAATTTTGATCGTTACAGTTAATTAATAAAAATAAGTCTATTGTTAATTAATAAAAATATTAACATTGCAAAATGTTCTTTTGCAATAACATATCATTGTTAGAACACTATTTATGCCTAATATATAAAAATCAAACGAAAAAAAAAGCGCCACGACTTTTTTATAATTAAGTCATTAAAATAATAAAGTTTTTCAACTTAAAAAAAGATATTACAACTTAAAAATAATGAATGTCTCGAGATGAAGGAAAATAACAAAAAAATATGGAGATGCTCAAAATACAACAATAAGCTGAGCTCAAGCTGAGATCAAAACATTGGCTGAAAAGTATGATTGCTAAGAGAGAAAATAGTTGAGGTTGTAATGATTTATGGACTACAAATTGAGAATTTTAATTAAAATGTTTAATTTTTTACATCATTAAATAATTTATTAAAAATAAATTAAATAATATGATAGTGTCATTATTAAAAATAATAGACTTTTACTTCTTATATAGCAATGTTTTTGAAAACTTTGCCATAAAAGGTTTAGGAAAATATAGTTTCCTAAATATCAGTTTTTAAAGGACAAATTAAACGTGATAAGTATATTCTTTCTCAACCTCCAGTTCTTGAGAAATTAAATACATTTTTCCTACCAAACGCCTTCATCAGGAATATCTTTATACAAAGGAACACTTTATAGGCTAAGCATATTTTGTTTTTTCAAAAGCAAACAAAGTCACTTCAAATTAATGCTCTTTCTTTTATATCAAATCAATATGCATCATTTTAAACTTTACCTAAACTATGTCTAGTAAAATTCATTCATATTGCTTTTATAAACTTTTTTTTCTGAAGATTCCTCATTAAAAAATGTATAATTGTTGGTGATAAGAAAAAAACAAATCTTAAACAGAAAATATTATATTAGAAATATTAAGAGTATGATGTGAGGACATAGAATTTTCATAGTTAGCTTAACAATTTTTTATTTATTTTTTTATCTTTTGTATTGAAATTAAAGATTGACCATTTTCCATTATCTTATTGAATGGTGAATTCCAAATGTTTAGAATCAATGTCACAAAAGTTGTGTTAGGTTTACGACCATACAAATGATGTTCTAATGTTGACTAATTTTAGATATTGTTTATTAAAACCACATACGTTTCTCACACAATATGACATACAGAAAGAGATAAAGGAAGTATATTAATTATATCTCTATCTCTTTTAATTTATTAGCATAAGAGAATGAAATATAAATTAAAAAATTAATTAAATTTCTTATGAATAAGAATATTCATTTATAAGTACTCATGCAATGATATTTTAAACCAAAGCATCAATAAAGATAAAATAGAACAATGACTAATGCAATTCACCTAATCATTGCCGGAAATTGAAGAATGACAATCAAGTACAGTCGTGAAGATTATTTATTTAATAAGAAAAATATTTTTAAACTGTCTCAAAGACAATGTATTATTGTGGAGAGTGATGCCCATATATATATATATATATATATATATATATATATATATATATATATATATATATATATATATATAAATTGAATATGAGTATGAGATAGTTTAAATACGAGTATGGGATAAATATCATTTCTTATATAGGTTAAATATTAGTATGAAATAGATATAAGATAAAAGTCATTTTTTTTAAATTAAAAATTATTTAATTAAGTAGTTAATGAACTAATTTAATTAAAACAAATCTAAATACATTGTGTTGTTCACACATAAAATTAAATACAAAATTTTAGGAACCCGAGTCGGTGAAAGATATGAGTTAATTGATGAAGCTTAAATGGATATGATTAGTTTTCTAATAAAAATATCTTTTTGAATTGAAAAATTATTTCTTTTAATGGCCCTTAATAATAGATTTTAACCAAGTAAATTGACGTAGGAATTAGGTGCTGTTTAAGTTAATGGAATTGTAAATTGGATGCATAAACTATGATATTTAACGATTTATTATGTATACGTTTTATGTGATTTCATTACATCATGCTGTGATATATACACGACACCAATAATTTTAAGATAAAGCAATAGAGGAAAACAGCACCGTGTGATAGAGGAAAACATATACATTAGACTTTAATAAATAGAGGAAAACATAAACATTATATTATCGCGACAAATATCACCGCGTGATATTTATTTAATGGTGGATTGATCAGTTATCATATAATGAATACATTAAATTAATACCGCCATCACATGCTTAACCAAATTTATCACACGAACAAAGTTGCAGGCTTAATATATATTTGACAAGATTTAACTTAAAAATGTGAAATATTTTTTCAAACAAAACAATATAATAAGAAAAATATTGAATTCAAATTACACAATTTTAGATTGTCGGAATAATTATATAAACTATAATATCTTTTTCTGAACATTTCTTTTATTGGAAATCAAACTTATAATAACACTGGTTTGGTACTAATTTTGAGACTGAGTGTTTAGTGTCAGACCAAAAATTATAATTGATATTTAGAATACAACTTTTTTATTTAATCAAATACAATGAATCAATTTTGGCTTGGTTCATATAGTTTTTATCCCGAGATAATTGATGTATTATGTAAATATTTTATTATTATTAGATTACGTGATGGTAATTCAAAATGTTTAAAGTTAAATTATTTATATTTTTAAATGAATGATCTAAATCATCTATACTTTTAAATATGTTGTCTAAATTACATATAATTTAAAAAATGTATAATCTAAATTATTTATGTTTTAATATCAATTACCCATAACTATCTAATTTTTGAATGCATTGTTTAAAATAAATAGGTAACATTTTCATTATACAAGTAAATAAATTCAGTAAATATCCAAAAATTAAAATATATATATATATATATATATATAACCAATTCCTATTTTAGACAATAGATTTGGAAGTGTTGTGATGTAAGTGCCACATAATCTATAAGATTAAATGATGTAGGGTCATTTTAGATTCAAATAGAGATATGTGAAAGATATATTTAAGCACATCGATCCTTAATATCATTTAGGTTTTAATCTAGCTATTACTTTATTTAAGTACAATTTTAACTATGAAAATGATTAAAAAAAACAAATTGCCTGCTACGCTCATTTGACACAACAACACCAGATTAAAAATAATAAAATGTCCATAAAGATTAAAAATAAAAAAGCAAGAAAAAAGCAGGAGAATGTTCTACAAGCAGAGAAATGGTGGAAGAATATGAAATTCAATGATGTCATTTGCAGTCAGCACTGACACACACAGCCACCTGCTTCACCATTACAGGAGGAATGTGAGAAACGAAGTAACGAAGGCAACTACAACATATATAATTCAGTAATTTTTCGATGATTAGTTTATAAAAAGTATTATAACCTGGTTAATGATCTATAATGAATTGTTTGTTTTTGTTCTGGGTTGATTTGAAAAGCTTGGTTTGGCTGGTATAAAGGACATTATAAGCTTGAGGACATGCTTTGTTTTAGCGATGAACAAAATTAGATGGGTCCACCAACTTTGGTACGTACCAAAAATATCGTCTTTTGTGAGGGAAAACAAAATGTGGTTAAATTGAAATGAATATAATAGGACCATTGCGGTCCATTTTTTATTGTATTATTTTCTCCACTTTTTGATTTTGGATTAAGGATAACTACACAGATGCGGACAGAGTGACACCTAATCTCCACATAATGATCAATTATGTTATGATGATGATGATGATGATCCAAGAGCCCAGCATTCCAGGATTAAAACCAGCCGTTCGATTGCCGTGAAATGACATACCGCCAGCAAATTAATTCAAATTAAATCATTCCACAAAAAGTAGCTTTAATAATTAGCATCAGATAAAACAGGGTTAAAAACAAAACCAAATAGTAACTAATAATAGGGTTACGAAAGTGTCGCAAAAGACTCTGATTGGACTTAACCATGTATAATTAAATTAAACTCAGCAGCACCATTGAAGGATTTTAATTATACTGTATTGCGCGAAAATGCGAGAAAGATAATGAAAAGTGCAAACAATGCAATGCAACTGTTTATCTTTTTCACTTGGACCCATTTCTTTAATATGGGAAAGAATTATAAGTACTTAGTAGTTCACAGCTCAACCCACCTCTATTTTCAAACATCTCTATTCACAACAGTTTTCCTTCAAAAACTCCATCAACAATAATGGACATGGAAGAATCAAACCCTATGGAAACACAACTTCAACCAACCACTTCATCATCCTCTTTCTCCATTACTACCTCCACCTCCTCCTCCTCCTCCTCCTCCTCCTCTTCTTCCTCCGTAGACCAACAACAACCTACAAACACCAAGGACAAAAAAACCAAGAAAACCAACGTTAACACCAATCATGGCAACCACCCCACCTACAGAGGAGTTCGCATGCGCCAATGGGGCAAATGGGTGTCCGAAATCAGAGAGCCCAGAAAGAAGTCAAGAATTTGGCTCGGAACTTTTCCTACGCCGGACATGGCGGCGCGAGCCCACGACGTGGCGGCTCTCACCATCAAAGGCAGCTCCGCCTTCCTCAATTTCCCCGAGTTAGCCGCCGAGCTGCCCCGCCCGACCACGAACTCCCCCAAGGATATCCAGGTGGCCGCCGCCAAAGCCGCAGCCTTGGATTTCCGCCCTCGAAGCCATGAAGCCGAGTCCGAGCTTAGCCGAGGCGGCTCCATTTCCAATTCTTCGTCGAATTCGTCGTTGAAGAGTGAGGATGACACATTCATGGACCTCCCCGATCTCTCTCTGGACTTGAGCCATGGAGTTGATGAGTTTCATTATTCCTCGGCTTGGCTTGTAGCCGGAAGCGAACTCGGGTTTCGGCTTGAAGAGCCTTTTCTTTGGGAATCATATTAAGTTACGTTTTTAAGACAAGTAGGCCAATTTTCTTTTTTTGATGTTTCTTTCTCTTTTTTCCTTTGTTCCTTTCGCTTTTGGGCTACTTGCTACTACATCCTTGAAAGAATGGATCGAAGTATCCCTCGAATATGGCAGCATGACGTGGGGGTGTCAAATTTCAGTAAATAATCAACTTTCAATAAACCCACTCCAAAATGTTTTTATGCAAGAATTCATGTAAATACTTAAAAACCCATCTATCATTTTCAGAGGAGGTAGCTAAGCTAAGTTCATATTCCTCAATTTGTTGTAAATTTCCCTCACCTGTCATCTCTATATCTTTTTCTCCTGTTTCTCTAATTTTAGTTCAATCATGTATGGGTGAATGTGGAATAATAAAGTTCAGCTGGGTATTATTATTTTTTTTATGTATATTTTATGGTTTTTTTTTTTTATGACTACCCTTTTTGTCTCTATGTCCTAATTTTTTGGCACCCTTTCTAGATTTAATGTTTATTTATTTGCAATTCAGTTCACCTGCTTTATTGAACTGGGAGTGGCAGAAGAGGCACATCGATGAGATGATGATATAATATTATGGCAACTTGCTTCTTAAAATTTACCCTTTTCCTTTTCCTTTTCCTTTGTTACACATATATACTTGTATTGACCCAAGTTAATGTTGCACATGAAGAAGCATGGTTTGGCATGCAGAATATATAACTTTTTCTTTCAACAAGAATAAAGATACCTATGACACAGCTCAAGTTGCTACCACTGTGATAACGCACACATAAAGCATATCTACCATTTCTTGCAAAATGGGTTACATTCATCCTTCAAAAAAATTAAAGAAAAAGCACATGCTTCAGTATTACTTGCTGAAATTAGTGGTTCGACTTAACAGTTTTCTCAGTAAAAATAAAATAATCTCGGTCACTGTCTTGTCAGATGTTTCCAGAGAAACTGATAAATTGTTTTTAAGGAAGTCTCTTCTCTTAATTCTTTTTATTTCATCTGAAAAGACTTGAATTCAAGTCAATTCATAGCTTAGACATGCAAAGTAAATTAAGGTGTATATGATTTTATTGATGTAAAGGAAATTCACACTACCAATATCAAAACTAACATGTGTATATATATATATATATATATATACTTTCTTACAATTATTATTCTAAAGCATGAACATACATTTTGTTCCACTTGTAATCAATTGCCAAACTTTTCATTTTGTCGTTTCTGTACAAAAAATATTCATATGAATTAAGTTACATAGCACGCTCAGAGACTTACATTCATAGAATGGAATAAAATATTACGAAGACCTACTATTATACTAAAAATTCTTTATATATATAATGTGTAAGAAATATGTTTCATATTCTAGTTAAATCTTTAGAATATGTTGACCGGAGCATTTAAATATATTTAATCATATTAGATATTTCCATATATTTACTTATAAAATTGAGTTATCATCCGGTATTTTAGTATTTGACTTTTGTAATATATGTAATTGTATAATCTAGATATTTCTCTCATTTATTTCAGTGATTAATGTCTGTTACTTGTATAATAGATTTTTTCTTCTTCTTGGAACTGATAATATTTGTAAAATAGAAAGTGGTTCCCTAATTTTCAGAAAAATGGTTAATGAATGTATTTTCTTTTTAAGATCCACCACACATATTGACCATAGGTGTTTTATCTAAAAGTAAGAAAAACTATACCCTTCTCTCTATTTTAAAAAAGAAAATAATAACAACCTTTCTTGAAAAATGAAACAACAATGAAGAAAAACCTTAAAAAAAATAGTAGAAAATTAAAAGAAAAGGACGTTGAGAAACACCATTTTCACTTTTACCAAAGTAATTTTTTTTCTCAGATATGTAAATCACCCAAACTAAAAAAATTATTGTACTGGTTTTGGTACGTGTACCGTACGGTTTGAAGTTCATGAGAACTATTATTTGTTCATGGATCCAGCCAATGCTTACAAGTATAAATATATTAAAATTTTATAATTATGAAAAAAACTAGTTAATTTAATTACATATTATGTTAATATTAGAAAAGACTATAATAACAATGGGGAATAATTCTTCTCAGTGTAAGACTACCTCAAATCACAAGAAACGAGGGACCAATGGAAATATTTATAAATATAAAATCATGAAAATGAATGTCAATATAACCCAGCACTCCTGTCAATGTTAACATCACTTTCGTATTTATAACAATTAATATTTGATTTTGTCCTGGACATGAGAACTTTGTCCCATGAGGTTTTGGGCAATTCCCAAAGATGGTGGTGGCGACACGTGTCTACTGTTGACCTATATTGACCAAAAAGCCCATACTGATAGATCGGGAAAGAAGGAAAATGATATTTAAAGACACACCTTTACATATAGGGTGTCGCTTCCGTCACTTCTCCAAGTGTTCCTCTACTTCTCTATTATTTTTATTTATATTAAAAATATTTTACAGATCTCTACTATTTTTTTTATTCCAAAAAATACTTTATACTTCTTCACTATCTTCAACAATTTTTTCATTTCTTTCTCTACATTAATGGAGCATTCACATGGTTCAGATTTGAATTTGTGATATATTACAAAATATAAAATTCAAAGGAAACTTCAACATTAGAAGTTCTACCATTTCCATTTTATAAAATTAAAAGTTAGATGTAAATACAAAATAATAATAATAATATTAATAATAAATAATGATATATTATTACTATTATTATATACTAACTTTATAATGACGAAAGAACTAAATAACTTCTCAATCTTTAACAAATAACTTTTTTTTTATATTTTAAGTATTTAATAATATTTTTATATTATTTATCTAATAAATTAAATATTTTATTCAAGTTATTTGAGTCAAACATGTCGGTGAGTTAAAACATAATATAATGTTAAAAATTATAGATATTATATGTAAAAAAACACACACATATATATAAATATTTTTCTAGAAATTTAGAACAAAATTTTACCATTTATTAAGTAATTTGAAAAGAAAAATATATATTCAATAGCGAAAATAAGATTGAATCAAACTTATTTAAGAAAATATATCACACGTTCAAATTTCGAGTCATGTAAATGCTCCATAATAAGCCATGTAAATGCTCCATTAATGTACAGAGAGAAAGAAAAAAAATTGTTAAGGATACTAGGGAGATGTAGGGTATTTTTGGAGTAAAAGAAAATAGTGGAGAGGTGTAGAATATGTTTGAAATAAATTAAAATAGTGGAGAGGTACAGGACCCACTTGGGAAGGTGGAGGGAGCAACACCCTTACATTTATTTAACACAAAATATAATGGAAAAATAGTTTTAAAAGTGTAAATTTTGTATTTTTCCTAGAGCTATTAAAACGGACCACTAGGAGTTGAGTGAGTCAACCCAACTTGGCTCATTTATTAGCGAGCCAGAAAAATTCGAACTCGGTCCGACCCATCACGAGTTGGGGGTCAACGGATTAGCTCACTCACTCACTTAATTACAATTTTTTAAAATAAAAAAATTACAAATTTTCTATAATTCAAATATAAACAAATTTCACTTCCAAATTTCACTCCGACGAGTGTTTAATTAATTTTGAAAATAGAAAACTCAAATAATTTTTTCAAGTAAAAAAACCAATAAATATTTTTTTATAAAATTAAAGTTAAATTTTAATAAAATAAAATTAGGTAGGTGGGTTGGTGGACCAACTCGGTCCACCATGGATTCAACCCGCATGAGTCGGATAGAAATCTGACCCACATAAAAAATACAATTTTTTCAAATCAACCCGGTTCAAATAAGTGGTTAGCGGAATTGGTGCAGATTGTGACCTATTTTGACAATTTTAATTTTTTTCAAAAGAAAAAAGAATAAAAAGTAAGTAAAGATAATATTAAATAAATATAAAAATTTAAGTGTAAAAAATAATCATTTTTCATTTAAAAATTGGTGCGAATTATTGGTTTCACTGTCTACAGTTTGATACATATGATGTCCCCCACAATCGTTGTAGAAAGATACCAAATATCACATACTAGATTAATTTTGCAGGCACGAACCAATAAGCTGCAATAAAAGTAGAAACACGTTATTTCTCATGAACTTGACCGATGTTGCTCCATGGAAGTATCCTAGGCAAGGTCTTTTCATTATCAACATCAATAGTTGAAAGATAAAACTATTATTTTCTAACTTGCCCATACAAAAACTTCTTTATCTCCTCCTTTGCCCAGTTCCAACAATCATAACTAAAAAGTTATTCAAGGTTTGGGCATAATAATGGAAAAAAAAAACAAAACAAAACGAAAACCTTTTTAGATTGTAACAAAGTATGTGTTTGTGTCAACTGACGTCTGCTTCCTTGTCTTGCATCACCGAGGTTGTTTTATAGTTTATTTACATCGTTAAACCCAAGCACTATACCATGTTACAAAAGTAAACCAAACACCCTTCAAATTTTGTTGGGTTGAACGCTTATTCAAAGTCCGTTAACGCACTTTAATAAGCACTACTGTCTACGCCTACTGCAGAAATACACAAAGGTGTGTCGTCAAATAATAGAATAGAAAAAATTAACAGAAAACTCAAATTCCTGGTGAAATTTATAATGTTTCATAACTGTAAACTTATAATTTATTAATATATATTTCGGGAGTATTTTTTAAACGGTGATTAAAGTAAGGATACAATCATTATATTAATTATTTATAATGTTAAATCGTAAGTTGTTAATCAATTTTTTTTATCACATATTGTAAAAATACTTTATAACAACGTATTGTGTATAAAATCTAAAAATATAAACTAAATATTAACTTTTGTATAATTAATAAATATTTCATCATAAAACATTTATGTTATAAGTCATCCACGCGTTAAATTCATATTAGAAAATAATTTTGGTTTATCATATACAAGAGTATTATCATAAATCTTACCATATTAAAAAATTTAGTCATAGTTAATTATAACAAATACATTTTTGAAATTCGCTTTAAATTTTAAAGACATGTTTTGTAAGACTATTTTTTTTCAAATAAACTTATATTAGCTATCATCATGAGAATTGAATCTTAGTTATGTTTATACCTTAAAGTCCATTAATCATTTGTGTGAGACTCATCTCACTTTCTTTCTTTTTTCTCCTTTCTTAATTTGTATTCTTTCTCTTTTACTTACCTCTAAATTTTCTCCTCCAATATTTTCTTTTTCAAAATTTGATCACAACATACAATAGTTGAAGAACTAAAAAACATTTATACTTAGGCAAATTTTTAAGTGAAATAAGTTTCTATTTAACCTATAGATTCTTTTTATTTTCTTATGATTTGTTATCAATCTTGGTGGAGTAAGTTAGAAAAGTGATTCTCTCCACTTGCTTTTCACATACTAAAAGTATGTTATATTTGGATACTTTGCTATAAATCTCTAAGTCTTGAGTGACTTCAATATTTTGATATGCATTTTTTTGTTGTTGTTTAAGGATAGACATTATACGTAAGAAATGTTTTTAATAAAATCTTAGAATAAATTATTTGGATGTGAAGCTAACATAGCCATAATGTGTGAAATTTTGTGCATGGTTTTGTATTTTTTGAATATATTTTTAATGCTTGAGATGATATTTGTATAGTTGAATGAATGAAATTTGTTGTAAGTTCTTAATTTGGTGTTAGTTCTTTCTTCTTCTTTTTCTCTCTCTCAAACACATCTACGGGTATATAATGACTTTGAATGATGAAAGTTAGATTGAAATAAGCAAATCATGATGTTTGAACACATCACGATTTGGAATTATTATTTGAATTACTTAGAAATTGTATTGCTAAAGTGTTTTTGAAATTATTTTTGAAAACTTATTGATTTCACTATTGAAACTAATTGATTTGATATTTAAAAACCTATGTGAAATCCATTTGCAAATGTGATATAATCTGCTTTTTTTATTTAATTATTATTTAGGAGATAATTACATTATATTTGAATTTTGATAAAAATGTATAAATAACAATCAATTTTAGAAACAAAAAATAATTAATTACTATAATAATCAATTTAGATATTAATTTATGAAGTAAAAGTTATTAGTGTCTAAAATAGTCTCCATGAATAAAATAAAAAACATATTGGATTGTTAATTTGTCACTAAATTCATCTATAATATTAGTTACCTAGATATAAAAAATAAATAAATAGTATCAGATTATACAACAAGAGATAAATAAATGCGGCTAATATATAACTAAAGATAAATATAAATGAATAAATAAATAAGATAATTGGGGTAATAAAAAATAAATATAAATAAATAATTCTAATATATAAATGAAGATAAATATAAATGAATATATGACTTTAAGTTATATAATTATAATTGATACTATGTGTGTTTTTATTTTTGTTGCAGAAAGAATAGAGCCGTCAAAATGGGTCACAACTCGCAAGCCAATCTGCCCCCGTCACGGGTTCGGGTGGGTTGGGTTTGAAAAATACAACCCACTTATATGCTGGTCAGATTTCAACCTGGCTCATTTAGACCCGGCTCATGCGGGTTGAACCCGTGGTGAGCCGTGTTGGCCCACCAACCCACCTACCTAATTTTATTTTTTTAATTTATTATTTTATTTATGAAACCCTAAAAAATAAAATTCTTTCTTCACCCACTGTGTATACCAAAATAGTAAACTCTACTATCACAAATTATGTTAGAGATTAAACTATTAATTTTTTGTTGATGTTATTGAGTATTGGTTCTTTTTCTTTTTTTACTAATATTTTTTTATTGATTGTCGGAATTGTTCTGATATTAGGAAAATCTTTGTTAGTGAATTTGGAGACAACAAGAACAAGGGTCAAGGGTTATAACAATAACA
Organism: Vigna radiata var. radiata; assembly: GCF_000741045.1. NCBI lineage: Eukaryota > Viridiplantae > Streptophyta > Magnoliopsida > Fabales > Fabaceae > Vigna > Vigna radiata. The sequence continues at coordinate 30,677,974 of NC_028357.1, forward strand.
AAAAATTATGAATGTAAAAAACTTATTTATATGTTTTTTGTGTTTGTTTTTTAATGGCATTTGGATTATATTGTACTTTTTATTGTTATTTTGAATTGTCTTTAACATAATTTTTTGGGAGTGAAAATTGTTTAAATTTAAATTATAAAAATTTTGTATTTTTTTTATTTAAAAAAAATATAATTAAATGGGCTAGTGAGCCAACCCGTTTACCCACCAACCCGTGGTGGGTCGGGCCGGGTTCAAGTTTTTCTGGCGCGCTAATAAATGAGTCGGGTTGGGTTGGCTCACTAAGTGACCAACCCGTGGTGGGCCGGGCCGGGTCGAGCCGGATTACCTATTTTGACAGCTCTAAGAAAGAATATTAAGAAATTTATTCAATACCGGTGATTGATTTCCTTTATTTTAGTTGGTCTATTCTTATAGTTTTTTTAAACAAAATTAAGGCATTATTAGAGACTCTTAATAAATTGTTTTACTTAATTGTCGTGAGACCATAAACGCCTTTGCCTCCAAAATGTTGATGTATGACAAAACATAGTGACCCAGTGGGCAGGGTATAAAAACTTCTTAAAATCCTTTTTTCTTTAATTATAGAACTAGACCTTTTACTTTTTCTAATTTCAAAATATTATAAATTAGTTTCTAGTACATAATAAACTATCTTTACTTTTTTACTAAATGGACCAGTCGTAATCTTGAGTTCTTAATGATAACTGATCATGTTTTAACACTGCACCTATTAGTGTATAAATTTTGAAAGCAGTAAAGGAATTCAAGGTCAAAAAAAGCGTATTGATTTAGTTTTCTGTTCTACGCAGAGAAGGATTTTTTTTTTCTTTTTTCATAAATACTTGAAAAGAAAAATAAACACAGAAATATATAAAATTTTCAGTAAGTTAATAACTTAGAAGATAAAAATAGTAATTTAGGAAGCTAATGAGTTTTTATAAATTAGTTTTGTGCATAAATATTTTGTTATTAGTTTTTTTTTTCTCATACATTATTTATCCCACACAGTCAATATAAGATATTAACTTCATACTTAAATTTATAACAATATTCATACAACCTCAAAAATAAGGTGGTGGCAAAATTTTACGGTTCTTCGATGTTACAACACAAATTTAAGGTAAATTTAGTGATTCAAATAATGCGATGTTTGCTGACAAAATGAATAATTGGAAGAAACACATATTCAGACAAGATACTAGAAGGTACTCATCTAAACCTAGCAATGTGACATTACAGCCTACATATTTTTTGGTGACTATTATGATGTTTAGCCTGTGTGAACAATGTAACGCCTTGTTTTTAGCAATCTTACATGTTTATCCTACTAAGCCCCTAAGAACAGAGACATTACAACCTACAATTTTTGTGGCTATTATAATGCTTAACCTCATCTGAATGTAATGTTTTTTTTTTTTTCATGTTACAATTGATCTATATTAATACTGTCTAGATAATTCTATCATGTCTATTTAATAAATCAAGAAGAGGTGAATTATTATTTTTTTTGTCGTAAATTGTTTTTTTAATAAATTTTTATGTAAAATAAATTTTTTTAAACAATTTAAAGAGTAAGGAAAGGAAAAAATTACATAGATAATTTTTATACTGACTCGGATTACAGAGAGCCTACGTCGAATTGTTAATCTCAATCGAGAATTAACGTTTCACTAGTACAAACCAACAAGTTGCAATCACAAAGAAAATAAAACACTTTAAGGTTAGAACACTTCTCTTGTTATCTCAAGAGATGAAAGACACTTCCTTGTAACGCACAAGGGATAAACACCTCTTCTGAAATCTTCACAAAGAATGAGCACCTCCTCTAAATAAATACTTCACGAGGAATGACAGGCTTTCAACTCGGCAATAGCAACAACACTCAATCACACTTCTTGTGAAAGTTCTCGCTCTATGCCAATAGCAACAACACTCAATCACACTCCTTTTGAAAGTTCTCACTCTATGCCAACAACAACAACACTCAATCACACTCGCTCATCACACTCGTTGTGAAAGTTCTCGCTTTATGCCAACAGTTAAGTTCTCAAAACCAACACATAAGGGTTCAGGAAATCCTAGAACACTTATCACCGCACACTACAGATAAGAATTTAGAAATACACTTCTTGTATTTTTTGTATTTTAGAATGTGAGTCACAGTTTAATTTATAGAGATATACTTCTAAAAATCTGTTTTCAGCTAACTAACAATCAATTATCCAGTTTATGGTAATTGATTATGCATTTAATGAATGCGCAACAGTCAAATAGTTGCTTAAAAATTCTCATTGCTCGTGATAATCAATTATGACAAATCATAATTGATTATTGATAATCGATTATTTATAATTTAATAATCCATTATTTTAAGTATAAAAAGAGGTTTTCTGATTCAAAATGAATTTTAACACAATCTAAAACAAACAATAGAATCATATATAAATCTATTATATTACAAAAACTTTTAATACAAGACAAATCTTCATAAAGATCTTCTTGTAATAAGAGCACTTAACTTTTAAACATCGTCAAAATTTATTCTCTTCTATTAAATTTAAATTATTTTTCATTTAAATAAATTAATATTATCTTGAACAACAGTATACAAAAAGATATAATTGATGAGATGACAGATATTTTAAATAAATAATTCACGGTATTATATTAACATAGTTGGCAAATAGTTGTTTTATTTTTAAACCTGCTGAATGATGATTTTTCTATAATGGTATACTGATTAAAAAGTGTTTCCAACTTCCAACTACTTACTAAGTTGCTTAAAATCTATTCGATGACTTAATTGTTTAGATGTATAAAAAATCTTAAGTAATCAATCACACACCAAGTTATACGTAATAATTACATTCATCATTTATTATTGTTCAAGTGACAACTTTGACATTTAAGTGTTGGAGTTTAACTCAAATGAGAGTTTGTATCATAAGAGAAAGAGAAAAATAAAGACGATTCTTTTTACTTTAAAAGTATATTTCTGAAGTATTATGGATAATTCTTGTGAATGTGAACTTTTATGGATGTGTAATCCTTGTAGGTATATGATATGATAATTATTATTTGGAGTAATATCAACAGGTATGATACGATATTAAATATGTTACCTGACGAATTATATTAAACATGTCTCATAAAAAGATATCGCAATTTCATTGATATTTTAGATTAATTTGTCGATTACATAAATGTAAAACATAAGAGGATGAAAATATAAGAAGAACTATACATTAGAAGACTTTGATAATTTTGTGCATAAAATATTTAATACGAATTACATTGTGTAATAATGATATAAATTAAGATTCTAATATTTTTAAATGTTATTTAAGATTTTATATTGTTCAATCACATAATTTTGAAATGAAAAGAAGAAAAGAAAGAAACATGATTATTTTGTAGGAAAAAAGAAGGAGATGTCTATTCTTAACTTGGAGAAAGTGGTAATTAATGATGAAGAAATTTGAAAAGGAAATTCACTAACCTCATAAGGAAATTATAGATTGAATCATTTCAGCTGTGGGTCACTTTCTTCTTTGTCTCTTATTTTCTGACTCATAAACTTTACGAGGACCTGCGACCCTTCAATTATTACTCTCACGTCAAAACATAAATCAAATCAAATCATCACAAAGTAGCCATGTTTGTTTGAATCTTATGCTCTTTGGCTCCTTCTTCCCAAACTCTCCAAGAACTTGTTTCACTCTATAAATTATTTGAAAGGGTGCAAATAAACAGCTTTCAAACACACATCTTTTGTCCCATCACCCATTCTTCCTCTTCCACATGTTCCAAATATATATATATATATATATATATATATATATATTTTATATTACTAGTAAATTTTTACAGTTTAAGAATTTGTGAATTTTATTTTATATTGATTTAAAACTTTCGATAACATTAGCACAAAACATCTGGTTGAACATGCTTATAAGTTTCTTACTAAGGTTCACTTTTGTTATGGTTGAATTGATCGAACCTTCATCAAATGTTTCCTCCTGAAATTCATCTCTATCTTGGTTGAACCTTAATCACATCCCGTTAACAATCTAATAGTATGGTAATATTTCAATCAAGTCTTATCGTCTCTTTACTCCTTGAAACCAAGAGGCTAGTATACTTGTCAGACAAGATAGCAAAAAATATGAAATTTTCTTTGCATTACTATGCATCATATAAGCTCATTGTTGCCTAAATCATCTTGGTATTTCAAGACTGTATTTGGGTCATATTGAGTTTAGGAAACTTATTCCGATATATCCAATAGTTTCACATTGCTTAAGAATCCAAATTAGACATAGTTTAAATATTTCTTTCTCTTTTCATCTTTTAAGTTGTTTTTTAAGAATAAAATTATAATGGAACTTCATATTTTAAATGAACAATATTTCATATACGATGATTAACCTTAATAATATTTTAATGAAAGTCGATATCAAATCAATTACTATATTAATTATAAAATGAAGAGTTACTTTCTTAAATCTATTCCTAAAGTCTCCATTCTAACATAAATTTTAGGATGGATACTACCTTTACCATTATTTCATTTAATGTGCAGGTAGAATTGTGAAAAAGTAGAATTTAAAGTACTACTGTTAGAAATAAATTTAAACTAAGTGTTTAATGAAAAAATATTATATACATAAAAGAATGAATAATTTTATTAAAAGATATAATGTGCATGTATATTATTAAAAGAATGGATATTAAAAGAATGAAAAAAATTAATGCGCATGTATTTTATTAAAAGAATGGATAATTTTTAATTTATAATGTTAATCATCAGAATTAAAAGTAAAAACATAAAAGAAAAACAAATAGTTTGGTCTCTTGAACAAATACCCTCTTAAATTAACCTTTTAACTATTTCTTTGATTTTATTTTATGATAATGAGATGTCAAAATAATAATAAAAAAACTAATCTAGAAATCTAATTACTTATAGACAGATGTGATTATCCTTTGCTATTTTATTTACCCATTGTAAATAAAGTTACCCTTCAATCACCACACAATAAAGATTCCATAAATATAAAAAAAAAAACTTTTAATATCATTTAATCAATTTTAATTAAATAATAATAATAATAATTTAATATATAATTATTCATATAAAGTACCAATCAATTAAGAATCCAACAACATATAACTAAAGTTAGTAACCACCTCGTTTCTTCATCCTATGTTTCTCTTCATGTTGCAGTTTCTTTACTTTCTTCCTATATAATTATTTTTATCAAAAAAGAATTAGTTTTTATAGTAACTAATAAAAATTTATAAATTAATAATTATTGGTATCTAATATAGTTTTTTATGAATAGATCATTATAATTGACTTCTAAATTAGAGTCTAAATCCATCTATAACACTATCAAAATTAGTGTTTAAACTACTCTCTAATTTTGAAACATATAATGATAAAGACGATGTTTTTTATGCATATATTATTGTTTTGACCATTCAACATTTTGAAGAAGAGTTATTAGCCCAAAATATCATTTGGTCTCAATTAATTAATAGTATGTGTATATATTTTAGTTATGAATTAGAAAACTAGTAAAAGTTCACACAATATATCATTTGGTCTCAATTAATTATTAGTGTGTGCACATATTTTAGTTATAATTTAGAAAACTAGTAAAAGGATCACTTCTAATCATTGTATTATGTTTTTCTTTGAGAAATGTACTCATAACAGAATGTACTTGAAGAATGAGAGAATGATATGATCTTCACACGACTTTTGAGTTTTCTTTGTAATTTGTATCTTCTAATTAATTATAAAAAATAATTATTCTTATAATAGAAATTAAATAAAATATTAATAAGTATTAAAATGTACTTATTTATAATAAAATATTAATATTGATATTTTTCTTTGTGAAAACTTTTTAGAGTTGAGTTATAAAAATCCAATTTTGATCTTATCAAGTAACTTATAACGATCAACTAGAGAACTTATCACTCATTTTTTTTCATCTTTTTTGACTTCAATATCATTATCCAAATCGAATATGATAACAATCTCTCCTCCTAGTTTTTCATCAAGATTGAAGATGAATTTTTCATTCGAAAACGAGTATATATAATGAAACACATTCTCATCCCACCCATTTCATTCCTATTCAAATTGTTTATTTTTCTTCTTTCCTCTTTACCACATTTGTGTTAATGAGATATAGATGTAATATAATTATTTATTTATTTATTTATTTGTGGTGGATAGTATATCATATTTTATTAATTTAGTTATTTTGGCAATAAGCATATTCTCTTAGGTTAGCATCATGTTTCGTCGGATTTAAACAGATTGAGATCCAACTTAATCAATTTATTATAACTTAATTTTATTATTTTAAAATTTATATCCAACCATTTAATTTATTAGGTTAATCGGATTCAGATTGTGTGTTAATTCGATTTTTCAAGTTGCAAATGTATATTAAATTAATTATTTTAATGGAAAAAAAACTTTTGTTTTGAAAATTCTTTAAAGTTATGTTTGTTTTTGAGGAATTACTCTTAGTATATCTGGACGAGGATTCCCCCACGTGTTTTCATCAAAGGATTTGCATAAATAGTAATCTTACTAAAATGAAAAAGATTATTTTGGATTGTGAATGCGTTTACGAAAATAACTCTCTTGATTTTGAATTTTCCTTAATCTATTCCCATCTTGGATTTCACTTTCTAGATAACTTGAATTCCCTAAGAATATAATATATATAATGATATTTACTCCTATTAATAATTTATTTAAAAACTAATTAGCCAGATTTTATTAAATTAATTTTAACAAATTATGTTTTATTTTATATTAATTTTAACAAATAAAAGTAAAATTGTAATATTACCTTTTGATTTATTAAAATATTTTTTATAAATTACATTTATCAAAACTTTCATAAACTTTTTATTCCAAAGTCTTTTCATTTTTACCTCTAAGTCTCTTAAAAAACATCAAAATCTCTTATTTATTCTCTTAACTCCATCCTTAGAAATAGTTAAAATATAAGTAAAACATATTACTTATATAATTTTAATTATAATTATTATAATAAACTATAATTTTATCTAATTTACTATTAATTTTTTTAAAAAATATAATAATAAAAATGAAATTTAAAATTTAAAATAATTTATAAATTTATAAATATTAAAATTTTAATTCACTCTTCAGATTTCTTAGGATTTTTTTATCATATTAGAATTTATTCTTTTTTATAAAAATATCCTGGACTAGATAATACTGCCAAGTGAAAATAAATTTTACATTAAAAATAATGATAGTTTCATAATATTTTTTAATAACATTTTTAATACTATCTACGTACATTATTTTTATTATCTAAATATAATATCTTTATTATCCTTAATTAAAAAGTTAAGATAAAAATCTTTATGTCACATCATTCGAAAAGACATTTATCTGTATACCATAAAGCAGACATAGTAAAGTCAATTGTTTATGTCTCTGTCGTTTTCCATGTATGCATGTTTACTCGTTTGTTTGAAGTTATATTTAAATATGTATACACGTTGAGAAATTAATCTTAAAGTAAAACAAATTTAATAATTTCTATATTAGATGAAAAGATATATTAAATTGTGTCACTAACTGACTTTTGAAAGAAAAAACATAAATAACGTTTCCTTTTAATAATTTGGACCAAAATTAATTTTATAAAATCAAACTCAAACAAAGTGATTCTATATACCTATTCTTTTTAATATAATCGAATTGTTAATTTAATTGTATTAGATAATATTGTGTATTTATTTATTCTGTGTATAATTATTTTTCATATTTTATTAACTAGATCAAGATATAAAATAAAAGTTTATATATTTCTTATTATCGAAAGAAAATTAATGAGTTTTATTTGCTTATAATCTTCATTTACTTGTTTGTACATTTACATTAATGATCATATTAATTTTGGGGTTGGTGAGTGATATAAAAATATGATTATTATTAGAAAACGTTGATTTAGTTTTGTAAAGAATAATCCGAATAAATGAATTTTATTGTTATTAATAAAATAATATAAGATTATTTTGTCTTAAATAATACTTAAACATTTTAAATTTCTCAACTCAAATAGGATTATAATATTTTTAACTTAGTAAAGTCATAGCATATAAAATATATTTATAATCTTTCATGAAAAAATTTAAGTTAATCTATTAAAATATAATTATTTCTTTATTATTAATTAGGATGATATATATAATTCAAAAATTATATACTTAAATAACAATTACGCTATATAAAAAAACTATTAGTAATCTATTCTTTTCGGACTATTAGTAATCTATTTTTTCACATATAAGGTATAATCATAACTAGTGAACAAATCACAATATAATAGATAATTGTGAGTAAGTGTAATATTAATAAATCATATATATAAAATTTTACTCTCAACAAAGTTCTTTCTTCTAAAATTATTCATTCAACTTCTCATATAATATATAGTTCATTTACCACATCATTACTCTGCAAGGTCCAAGCATACACAATTCAAACAATTAATAACCTAATTAGCTCAAACAATCCATCAATATATTTAAAGAGAATCGCATGTCTACACAAAATATGTCTTCACTAGCATACGATTCACACATCATAAAATTCAAATCACATAATAAAGAAATTATTTATGCATAAATAAAAATATTTTCTTCATAATTCATATATCAAACCATTCACCATCACATACATGCAATCTAAAGTATTTTAATATTACTTGTTCAGACCATTTTTACATGACACTGCCCTTCTTCACAATTATTCAACACATACACATATATCTAAAATCTAAAACATTTTAATTCATGTAATTTAGTTATTTGCATCCAATGTTAATCCCTTTTCGTCCAATGAAGGTAACATAGAGGTCTACTAAAACTTAAGTTCCAGTTTGTGCCAACCAGAAAATAAGTCAAAACCCAACGTCCCCACCTTGCATCAAGTTGCAACTACCTGGTGCTCAACGCTCTAGCTCATGGAGCTCCCAACAAATTAATTTTAACAGGAACCTAATGTAATATGTTTGGCACCTATTGCCTCTCATGGAGCACCCAACAATGTTTATTATATAAGTGTCCATCGCCATAGATCCCTAGAACTCTCTGTGATTAAAAGTTAATCACAACGATGCCTATTGGTCCCTAATTGGCACCCAACGTCATGGACCGCTAGAGTTCTTTGACTTTAATTTTTTTGCTTAACGTCAGATGGTCTTAAGACACCGTCCAACACCATATAAGTACTCAAATCCTAAATTTCCACGCATACACACACATAATTATTTATATTTAGATTGAGATTGTGTTTTATTAGTGTTTCAGTTGTGGAGTCGAGTTACTGCAGCACTTACACAATTTGTCTTCTCGGACGTCGAGTCACACCTCTCGTCTCTATGTCGCCAACTCTATTCGATCAAGTCCTGGATCCTTCTTCCGAATTACGTCCGGTCGAGAACCTGCCAAAGGTCCTCTGACACTCAAGTTAGTGAAATGTCTGTTCGGTAATGAGAAAGCAGTATTAAATGTGTAATTAATGAATCTACCATTTGACCTGTATTTATAGCGTTAGTCATGAGCCTTGGGTTAGGAAAACCTTAATCAGGACCCAATCGCAACCCAATAACCTCTTAATATCTTTTTATCTTAATTACCTTCAGTAATCTACCTGGCATGCTCGTGTCGTCCATTGTGGTCGTTCGATCCTTTTGATGCACTAAAACTGTTTGTATCAGACGAACGAGGTATCCCCAATACAATTAGTATTATCTCTTCGCGATAATTTTTTTCAAAAATTTTTCTTTTATTCTTCAAAACATTTATATAGGATGAGCTAACAATTACTTGAATGTAACTTATTTGTTTTTATTATTTATTTTGTTCATAAATTAGTTAATTTAAGATAGATTTTATTGGTTAGAGATAGAATAACAAAGAGGAATAAGGCTTTTATCCACATGCAGCCTTATTCCACTTTTTTAATTAATTAATTATTATTATTATTTAATAATTATCATTTTAATAATATAATTTTTAATTAATTCATAGATTAAGTTTATATATATATATATATATATATATATATATATATGTGTGTGTTAGATAAACTTTTACAGGTTTTTTATTTATTTCAGTTTATTTTGAATTGTTTTTTTTTTCTCCCATGTTCACTCAGTAATTCAAATTTATTCTTGTAAATGAAATGGATGCAATGCAACCTTAAAGAAAGTAAAAAACTACTGACACCTGCCTGTACTATAACCTCAATCATCACGGTGGATCCGAAAATTTTCTACACGATTATTTCAATTTCCTTTTCTGATGCAGGGAAACTCCAGATCACATAATATCTAATTTGGATCTAGCGTGAATGGAAAGACTTACATTAAATAACTTACTTTAATGATAATTTGATAATTATTTTTTATAATATTTTCTATTATTTACGTGTATTAGTCTATGTTGACAGTATTTATAATTATTATTATTATTATTAATTATTATTTATTATTATTTATTATGTACTTTTGAATCAATTACATAATAATGACATATAAATAAAATTAAAATATTATAAAAAAATATTATCTATTATTATTTTATTTTAAATTATATTAAAAACAAAATATTATATGTCTTTTCTTATTGAAAGAAACTTGACCAATTATGATACAAGAAAAAAAAAAGACATTAAATTCAACTCAATTATCAATATATTAATTGTCTTGAACTTATTAAATTTATAACTTGAGAAACTAACTACTTAAGTTTAATTTATTCTTTTAACTAAATTTAGTTACAAGGTTGAGTTTCCTAAAAAAACATTGAACTTTTTTCAGAAAACTATTCATGTTCTTTAGAAAACTAGTATTATATAACAATCCAATTTCATATTGATTAATAGAACCTAAAATTTAAAATTAATGTATTAATATCCCAATAAACATAATAAATCGTTTTAATATTCAACTTAATAGGCAAACTTGTAATTAACAAGTGAATCCTAAATAATTCTAAATACTTTTTCATCCTTATTTTAAACCCCGGCTGTTTTTTTTTTTTTTATAAATCAATTAGGGTTTCAGAATTTTTATTGTTCTCAATTGAGTTTTTATACACATTTATCAATCATATGGTGCATCCGTAAATTTTGTACACATTTATTTCAATTTCCACTTGATGCTGAAAACTCAAGATTCCAAAAAAAATATCTAAATTGTAACCTAACGAGATTGAAAGAAGTATAATAAATGGTTTATTTTTAAATTATATTGAAAACAAATGTCTTTTTTGAGTGAAACAAACTTGACCTTATAGGGATAAAAATAGGAAAGTATATTAAACGCCAATTCAATTATCAATATTTTTAATTGTTCTTCAAGTTATTAAATTTGTAGCTTAAGAAACCAATTACTTAAGTTTAATTTATACGTTTAACTAAGTTTAGTTAAAAATTATTGTTTTTCATAAAGTTATTTCTTTACTATAAAAAAAACTAGTATATTATAAAAATCCGCTTTGTATAAACTAATAGAGATTCTTACCAATACATTTAGCATACTAGCATAGAAAGAAAGAAAGTCCACTGCATAAAAAAAATGGCTTTAGCATACATTTATATAAGAGAGAAAGTCCAAACATTGAGATTTTTACCAATCTAATACTTGTTTGAAAGAGTTGGAAGAAAACTTATACAACGAACAAAATCATACAAGAGTGTTCTCTAGTATGAAAATCACAAATAATTATCAATGGTGTCTAAAATTGATAATAACTTAATTATTATATACTAAAATCACAAATAAAACTTTAAAATTAACAAACTCCACTTATCCAACTATATAATGGATAAAATATAGTTCATTCCCATTGCAAAATAACTGGTGACGTCACAACAATAATATATTCAACTAAACAAATAATTACATATGCAACATACAATATATTGAAGCAAACAAATAATTACATGTTCATATTAAAAGGAAAATATTAAGAATAGGAACCTGGAAGTATGAAAATCGGTCAACAATGGAGAATGTCCGTGTTTAAGAAGTTATAAAACCTCACCACAAAAATACAATATCTGGACAAAAATAAACAACACATTAATTAGTCTCATAATTCATAACCTTAAAGTTTATTTCATCACTAAATCAACCAATTTAATACAAACAATGAAAAATTCTATTCCCTAATTTCTATATCCTGATTCAAAATTATATACCAATTTACATTATAAATTATCAACCAATTTAATACAAACAATTCAAAATTCTATTTTCCTAATTTCTATATTTCTAATTCAAAATTATATACCAATTTACATTATCAAATAATTTAATTACTAACTAATTTTATACAAACAATTCAAATAACACTACCATTGTTATTCCTATCACCATTATATCAATCTCATATCAATTTACTATTAAACACACAGATAAAAGTGAGAGAGGTTTGAAAAACTTACGGTGTCAATAGAAGGGACAATCGCAGTGGCACGAGCAAAAGGTGTCGACGACGAACGGTGTTGGAGGTAGCGAAGGTAAACGGAAAACGAAACTCAGGTCATGCAAGGGACAAAGTTGTGCTCGTGGGTTAAAAAGAATTGTTCGTGCGAACAGAAGTTTTCGATGACAACGAACGGCAGAGGGGAGAAAGATGTTTTGTGCGCTCATAGAGGAAGAAGAAATCTCTGTGTGCTCATGGAGGAAGAAGAAGCAATGTTTGCGTGAGAAGAAATTTTTCGCGATTTTTGGAAATTGGAAAACCGAGACAATAAGCTCCTGACTACCTCAATTGTAACTGCAACCAATGCCTAAAACTTTCGGAAAATGGAAATTTTGAAAATATGTTTACCCTATAGGCCTCGGTTCGGGGTTAAATTGAGGCATAAACACCCTATGGCATCAGTTCTCAAAGAACTGAGCCAATAAATGTTGACATTAAATGAATTTGGAAAGTTCAGTTTCACAGGTTGCAGTTGTTTGGCAGGACATACTACCTCAGTTCTGGCAAAATTGAGGCAATAAGTCATTTTTCAAGGCTCTATTAGTAGATATCAGTGCCTGTAGAGGGATTTGGTAGTGAATTTTGCCTTAGTTGGTCAAAAAACCTAGATAGTATCAATTGACAAATGAAATTCAAAACGTTCAGATTCAGAGGTTGTAGGTCTGGCAAGACATACTGCCTCAGTTCTAGTATGTCCTTTTCAGGCAGTATGTCAGAGTATATTAGTGATTGCAGAATGATTTGATAGGATTTTATGTCTCAATTGGTGAGGAAATTGAGGCAATAGACTATTTTCAAAAAAGATATCACATGAAGAGTCTGACTTGTAAAAGGTGTTTTCTATAGGGTTATATGTCTCGGTTGCTAATTAAACCGAGATAATAAATCCCTTACGCTTCGATTCTTTCTAAATTAAGACATATATGTCACAGTAACTACAAAAATGTGATTACTTTTTGATATGTTTAGGTCTTCACAAAACCAAACCATATATAACATGTTAAAAACCTAATTTTTTTACTAGTGAATATAACTTAATATAAATATAATAGATTACATTGTTTAAAATGTTAGTTTTTAAGTATTTTGTATGCTTATGGTGATCCAATTTTAGTAATCCTGATCTAAATTCGCTCAGAGTTGTTGGTTTATTTCGCCATTTATTATATGTGTAATTGCTTGCAGAATCATTCATATAAAGTAGGAAGAAGGTCCATAAATAAAAATGGACAACAACAGCGATAAGAGTGCCAAAAATTTGTCTTGTGTCGCTAAATGATTGGTCGGCGATGTATTAATGCTTAGAGATGTAACTGTCTTTGGAAAGGTGGATACAGACATTTCAATTTGTGGTGTGTTCATACCATGCTAGATATTACGATTCTGATGTAATTTCATCCTGCTTTGTGTGGCCATCCAGCCTTTCTATTTTAATTGCAACATTGTACTGTGATTGAGATGGAACTATCAGCATTCTAATGATCTCCATTTAAACTCTCAAACGTATATAAACAATCTTCACAACATTATGGATCCACCTTAATTAATTCTTCATTTGGTATAAGAGAAAATATATATTAAAAAATAACTGGATTTTTTATTAATCATTACTTTTTATTATTTATGTTTTAATCATTTATTATTCATCTATAATAAATTACATTTTATTTACATTTTTTATTATTATTATTGTTAAAACGAATCATTTGTTTAATCTGATTGATCTATTATATATTAGTTACTTAGTAAACTAATTCAATATGTAATTCAATTCATTATAGATTAATAGGTTAAATAATTTGTTTATTGATTCACTTAATGACATTCTTTTTTTAATTCTAAAAAAATAATAATATTTTTTTTTCTAATTTGAATATAAATAAATTTCAATAAAAAGGATAGAAAAGAGAATCAAAATATATGTATTAAATGATTCTTGTAAAAAATTTAAGAAAACAGCGATCACTCGATTCATCAAAGCAAAATCGTTTTCCCACTTACATAGGTTTAGTTGAGAGAAAGAAAAGGATGAAAGGTGGTGGTTTGATTGAGAAAAAGAAAGAACAATATACAGAAAACAAAAATCCATGCTGAAATATGACTTAATACAAATATAATAGATTACATTGTTTAATATGTTAGTTTAACTATTTTTATGTTTATAATTAATTATCCGTGACTCAGAACTAATTAATATTGTTTTATTCTTTGAATTTTATTATAATAATAAATAATTAAAAGACAACAAAATAGCTTTATTGATTTTTTATTCATTTATTTTCAAATAGATATTTTCGTACATACTTTTTACTTTTTCTGTGTTTTCTATTTTCTATTTCTCAACCCTACATTACAATTATACCTCCCTTGAATTCAGCAGTAACGAAAACAAACAGTGTTTGAAGTGAATGGTGATCCAATGATCTAGTTGTTGGTTTATTTCGCCATTTGTTACATGTGTAATTGTTTATTTGTATACAACTTATTTATAATAAAATTATTTATATTAAAATTATTTAAAATTAAAATAATTAAATATTATTACTTTTAAATTTTTATCTTTTTTAAAATATTATTTTTTAAATCTTTACATGAACAAAAACAAACCTTTAGTTTACCTTTATCTTTTTTCTTCTTTATCTATATGTAATTTTTTTTCTTACCAATCATTATTTAAAATTGTGACTTCTCTTGTTTTTGTCGAAATCTGAAAATTGAAAGAAGTATCAGATGATTTTGAAGACAAAATAATAAAAGAATAATATTTAAATTGTTATAATAGCGTGGTTTAATAAGTCTGCCAATGACACTAAAAGTCTTATGGTAGACCCTATGCAGTAAAGATATATTAATAACATCTAGTACAGCTATTAATTTGTGCATTATTTTGTAATGTCAACATTTATATGACCAACAATTTACTACTCTTTTATATTTCAAAAAAAATTCTACTCCATCTCGTGATTAATGTTAATATAACCTTGTTATACTGACCTCTTATATATAGTTTTATCTAAATTTAAAATATATTTACATGCATAATTCAAGAAGACAAATATACCATTTTAATTCCATCCCTTACAAAAAAATGAAAATTAAAGATAAAAAACTGATAAATATGTACGTAAGATTTTTCATGTAGTGATGAATTTCTCTCTTCTCTTGCTCTTATGTTCTTTATTGTGAAATCCTTTAATTTTAATTTATTTAACTATTATTATTACGTCATGCATAAATTTTCATAAAACGTTGATGTATTTTGAAGAATAAAATTACATATATGTTTATATATTAAAATATTACACCAAATAATTTATAATAATCTTATAAATTTTGTACTATTTTCCATATAGTATATTTTAAATCTATATTTTTATAATACTAAGAGGAGAAAGAGTATTATTTATTTAGAATTTCTTCTTCATTTATTAATCTTCAAACAATTAGAGGGAAAAAAAACTATGGAGAGGACTCACTTCAAACCATATGAGACATGTAAAAAATAATTCCGATTTGGCCTTTACAACGAATAGAAAGGTGGTGGTAGAGTTACCTGTTTTCTTACAGGAAAAAGTGTCTTTAACAACACTTTTTTAATAATTTTTTAACAACACATACGTGACAGTTTGTGATTGATCCATTTTAAATATTTTTTTAAACATAAATTCAAATAAACCAATAAAATAATGACACGTGTCCCGTTGTAAAAAAAGTTGTCAAAAAGTACTGTCAAAATATCATCTCCCTTTCTTATATGTTACTCTGGAATTATGCACAACATAAAAAAGATTGCTGCAATTTTCTATACATACATACATATATATATATATATATATATATATATATATATATATATATATATATATATATATATATATATATATATATATATATATATNATATATATATATATATATATATATATATATATATATATATTTCTTGAAATAAAAATATTTATAAATAATATAATTCTAATACATTCTATAATGAAAATATTGTATTGTAAAAATTTTTAATGTTACACTTGTCATATATTTTCTGTTTTTCATATAACCTAGGTATTCTCGGGAACATTTTTTTTTTTGTGGTTTGACAATAGTTGTGAGTATGAATTTATTTATTATTTCTACCCATAAACATAACTTTGAAATATGTAAGAACAAGCTTTCTTTAATTATTTATTGAAAATAATAAAATTTAAAATTAATTTATCAATAGACTACTTTATACGAACTCTTTTATATAATTAATGTTATTTTTTTTTGTTGAGAATAAGTTAATTATATAGATTTCTTTTCAAAAGTCTTTATGAAAAGTTTGTTGAAATATTATTAGTAAAATATAGAATGTGTAACGGGCCAGTCATGGAGGTGGCATCTAGCATATTCATAAAATGGGTAGCTTCTTCGTGCACCTCCGTCTATTTCTTCTTCCGCTTTAATGTAAGAAAAATCTCATTTTAACCTTCTAAACGGTGTAATTTGAAGTTAAAAATGATATCGTATCATATAATATGGAAGCATTTTTTTTCTTAAAAAAGGCTTTAGATTGCACAATCCAATGCAATCAGGAAGCCCCAGAAGTTATATTTTTTTTTCTTGAACCTCTCCAGAAAATCATTTTCAGCTTTTGAATTACATAATTTGAAAGTTATTGAAAAATAACTTTTGGATTATATAATTTATAAGTCAAAAATAATTTTTAGATTATATAATCTGAAAAAATGTGAATTGTACACTTCGAAAGTCATCTTTTCCTTTCAGATTATACAATGTAAAAAGAAAAACTTAATGGAAATATTTAATTTATGAGGTGCAAAAATAAACAGATAGATGTACAGAAAGAAATTGGTATAAAAATGTTTGGGCGTAGGCCTCTCTCTTTGCCCAAGATTAGCCCAAACTAATTTGTTATTATTTGCTAAGTTGTGCTGGTAACAAAACATCTATAATGAATGTGTTCATATTCCTAATTACTAGATCTGGATCCGTTCCATGCACGAGTGTTTTCTTAAAAGTATATCATCGGTGTTTGTTGAGGAGTATAGTTGTATTTTAAACTGTAAATGCTGTAACTAATAAAAGAAAAAAAATTGAGTAATTTTAGTAGAAATTTAATTGGTAATTACTAACACGAATCTATCATATGAAAGTATCACGTAGCACTTCGTCGTCATAAATATACATATATCGTATCATAATTATTTTCGGGCTTAATAGCACTAATGGTCCCTATTTTGGTTGGTAAAATTCGAATTGGTCCCCATTTTTTTTGTTCAATGTTGTCCTAAAGATTGTAAATTTCGTTCAATTTGGTCCTTTTTGTAGACGCCGTTTAAATCGTTAACGGCAGAAACTCCAACTGTGCAGAAAAGTGTTGATGTGGCATTTAACTGTCCATGTGGAGTCCGTACAGGCATAGTGAGGTAAAATCTGAAATAAAACTAGGACCACTTCGAACACACTTAACGAAAATAGGGACCATCAGGGATATTAAGCCTTTCTTTAATGAAACCCAATTTTTAAGGGTGGATAGCCAAATTAGGGTTTTTAACTAATCTTCTTCCCAATCTTGGTGGTTGATGAGCCATGTTTACTTCCCAATCTTCTTCTTCTTGTTGTTGCATTAGCTTGGGCCACCAAAATTGTCATTCCTCACTTGGTGGTGGTTCAATGGGGGTAGAGATAATCCCTATTTGCAATAATCTGCAGGTTAGGCCTCAATACCACAATCTGCAACAAACTAGACCCCAACAAGCACCACTTCCTAAAGCTTCCAAAATCATAAGCTTCCAAAATCATAAGGCAAGAACCCCATTTTTTCCACAACAGTATGAGTAAAGCCCTAAACCCCAAAAAAAATGCTCAATTGCTTGTCAAATGAAAACCCCGTTGGTGAATAACCCATTATTCGGAGGTGATTAACTTATTCCTCTTCTTGAGTTTGTCGGCGATTTTGGAGGGAGAGCGGGTGGTAGCCATTGACGAAGGCAAAGGTGAAACGGGTTGGGTTCCCAAAAGTCTAAGAACCCTAATGAATTTCAAAAATGTCAGGTTGTGTTCCCAAGTTGTGGCATTTTCAAAAAGCAAACCCTAATATCTGCAATTTCAATTTCAAAATGAATAAATCTACCTCATTATGCCTAAAAACCCTAATTTGGCTATCCACCCTCATTAAAAATTGGGTTTCATTAAAGAAAGACTTAATATCCCTGATGGTCCCTATTTTCGTTAAGTGTGTTCGAAATGGTCCTAGTTTTATTTCAGATTTCACCTCACTATGCCTGTACGGACTCCACGTGGGCAGTTAAATGCCACATTAACATTTTTCTGCACAGCTGGAGTTTCTGCCGTTAACTATTTAAACGGCGTCTCCAAAAAGGACCAGATTGAACGAAATTTACAATCTTTAGGACCACATTGAACAGAAAAAAAAAATAGGGACCAAAACGAATTTTGCCAACCAAAATAGGGACCATTAGTGCTATTAAGCCTTATTTTCGAGATGCAAACATTCGTATCTGATTAGTTTCTTGGGTAACTAAATGTTCTCTATTTCTTTTAAAATCACTCCAAATTATTACTAAATACAATATTTAAAGCTATATAAAATTAATTTTTCAATGTATTTTAACTTGTCATTCTTGTTTATTTAATTTATGATACATTAAAAAAAAGTTGGACATGTGCACTGCAAGAAAGTTATCTATTATAATACGTGGAGTATAAATAGTTTTACTTATTTATTTTTAGAATGAAATGTTTGAAATAGAGAATTTGTTTTTCTCGGTGTTTCAGGTGGAAAGTCAAGATCAACGATTTATTGAAATAAGGGTTATTGATGATCCAAATGTTCGTCTTTATGGTTTATTCTTGTTGTTCCTTTCTTATATTTGGAGGTTATATGTAGGTCAATAATAATTTTATAGTTCAAGCTATTAATGTGTATGAAATGTTATCATCAACCTTTTTACATCAAACCTTAATTTATAGATTTCAGAGTGAGTTATTGATTAGTGACGATCTAATTACGATCCAATTAATAAATCACACTTTATCTTTACGGTCTATTAATCGTAATTGTATGATCTTAGAAGTAATGTACGGTTACATGATTGGCTGTTTGGACTATCTAAAATTTATGTTTCTTAAAATATAATTTATTTTCAGAGTTTGTGTGGTTCTCCACACTTTATATTTTTTTTCTTTAGATAAATTTTTGTGTAATAATTCTATGGTGTCACTTATATGTCAAATTTCATAAGAACATATTTTTATTTTTTTGTACTAAACCTCTGATACATAATATTAAACTAATTGGACAATCTTCATTTTTTAATCGGAATAAAATTATAACACCGAAAACAAGAAGAGGGAAAAAGACAGAATAATCACATTGCATATATTAAGGAATTGTGTAAAATGTCATATATTTAAGCCAGTTCTACACTAGGTTTATGTACTGTAATGGTGTATATCTTATTAGTTTTTATGCAAATATGTAAATTTTTAAAAAATTACAAGTTTAATTAAGTTGTGTGAGGGATACAATTTTAAATTGAAAAAATCATTATGCTTAAAAACGACTTTCATTTGAAATAAATTATTCATTTTGTTCAACATAAAAAGTCATGTTAAGATATATGAAATCAATTTAATTGATTATTTTTATGAAAGTTCGTGTTTAGAAACATAACTTTTGTTAATAAAGTTTTTTTTTTCTTTTATCGTAAATTGAAGTCCAACTCAATAATTCAATTTCAATTTCAATTTCAATATATTAGAGTTCTTATATTTTTTTTTATCATTTTATGCAAGATTCATGCTTGTTAGCATATTTTCACTTTTAAGACGTTATTTATTTAATTTTAAAAAATTAAATATTAACATGTTTATATAATCATTTAACCAATTTTTTTAAATAGAAAAATGATGCCAAAAGACATGATTTATGAGGAAAAAAAGTTCTATTACATTGAAGTAATATTATTGAACACAACTTTAATTAATGACAGAAAAAAAAAATCATTCAACAAAAATCATGTCTCCAAATACAACTTTCATATATATATATTGAACTAACCTGACAACTTCTTTGATTCAAAATAAAAATGGTAGTCCCTAAGACAACTTAACCAAACTTATTATTATTTTTAAAAATATGCGTATTTAAATAAATAAAAAAGATGTTCAGCATTTTAATACATTAACCCCGACTTTGCATAGTCGTCATTATCATACATAGGAAGGGTAAATGGGGAGGTCGATGTTCAAATAGTTGGCGGGCTTCAGTCTGTTATAGAACACTCTGTTGTCTTCATGTCCCTTCTACCTCTTTTTTCTTTTTAAAAATAAATGAAAAATATATAATACATGTTAAATCATAAAATAGTGATTGTGGAGAAATTAAGTAATTCCAATAGCAAATAAGACAGGAGACACTAACAAAAAAACAAGATTATAAAAAATATGTAAACCCACTATAATTGTGTTTGTTTTTACTCCCAAGAAAAATATTTTTAAATTTCGATTGATAACTTTTTATGATTGATGATAAAAATAAAAGATTTTAATGAATATCAGTAAATATTTAAATATGTATATTTGTATACCCGGCCATGCGTAGAAGGAGACAGAATAGCAGCTACGATGAGAACAGGAAAAGGACCCACCATTGCATAGAAGGAGGCCTATTGCGTGGCCACGAAGACACTCTCTCCCTCTCTCTCCTCTTAAAAGGGCGCCATTTGCCTTTGCTTCTCTCATTTTGAAAACTTTTCCACCACACTACCTCCAACACCTCTTCAAAAACCCATTCATTCGTCTGCAACCAAAACCCTAAACCGCGCCATGCACCCTCACTCCTCCTACACCTTCGATTCCCTCTCCAAATCGCAGGAACTATCCTCCGCCATCCAATCAGCCAATAACCCTTCCCAAATAGCATCTGCCTGCGCCTCCATCGACTCCTTCCTGCACTCTCACTCACCCGACCAATCCCGCCACTTCTTCTCCATCGCCTTCCCAACCCTAATCTCCAAGCTCTTCGGCTTTGACGACCCCTCTTCCGCCAATGCCTGGATCCACCACCGCCACTCCCACGACCTCGCCCCTACCCTCTTCTCCCTCCTCTCCCCCACCGGCACCCTTTCCTCCGCCATCGCCGCTGTCGACCGCCTCTCCCTCGTCAAATACGTCTTCCCCGCCGAACGACTCCCTCAATGGACCCGCTCCCTCCTCCTTAACAAAAATACCTCCTCCGATTCCCGGCCCCTCTCCGATCTCTGTCCCTCCCTTTTCAAGCCCTCCCCTTCTCCATCTCAAATCCAGCTCAACGTCTTCGAATACTTCTTTTTCTGGTTCGCCTACTACCCCGTTTGCAAGGCTAAAATCGACAATCCCAATGCCGCTTCGCTTAAACGTCCTAAGAAATTTATTAGGTTAGAGGATTGGACTTGGACGTCCTCCTTTCCTTGTTTCTCCTCCTCCTCCAAACCCTCCCTCCAGGGTAAACCTCAATGCGATTTGTACACGCGTCTCCTCTGCGAGTATCTACGCGCTTTCGTCCCATCCTACGATCTCAACGCCCACCAGCCCTACCGGTCCTCCATTCTCCACTACGGCTCCGGCTACGACGCCTCCGTTGTGGCACGGGCTGAGTTTGTGGTCAACACTCTCATCCATTTCTGGCTCGTGGACAACGACTTCTCGCCGTTTTCGGTTACTCTTTGCCGGGATCTTGGGGTTTCTTTTCCGGTCGGGGAGGCGCCTCCCGCTCCGGGGCTCGGGGAGGTGGTGAGGCTGTTCGTGAGCTACTTAAGTTTGAGCACTGTGGCAGCGTTTAGCGAGGGTGGTGGTGAGTGTGGAAGTCCCAGGTGGAGGGCTGTGGAGGGTGCCAAGAGCAAGGATTTGGGGTCTGTGCGGTCTCTTTGTTGCTGGAACTTCTGCGTGCAGAGGCCTCTGTATAGGTTTTTGTTGAGGACGTTTTTGTTTTGCCCTATGGCTGCTTCGGTTAAGAATGTGTCGCAAGTGTTGTCGGTTTGGATTGGTTACTTGGAGCCTTGGTCAATGAATGGGGACGAGTTTCTTAAATTTGATGCGATTAACGGTGAGAATAAGGATAATCCCGTGCCTGCAAGTGTGGGTCGGGGATTCTCGCATCAGTGGCGGGACTATGTTCTCTCTAATTATCTATACTACAGTTCCTTGGTCATGCATTTCATTGGGTTCGCTCACAGGTTTCTTCATAGCGATGTTGAAGTTATAGTTCAGATGGTTCTCAAGGTGTGTTTCTTATCCGTGGTTTTAAATCACTATTTGCACACGCATAATTATTTTTGGTAGTTTAAGAGTTTATCCAGTGAGATTTATGTTGGGGACTGCTATATGCTGTATGTTAGTTTGGGACACGACTTATCTTAGTTAGACAACTCGCTTTACATGATAAAGTAGGTCATCTAGGTCAATATTGCGTGCATTTGCGTGAGAAGTTATGTGTGTGATCATGAACTGTTGTTTTTTCTCATCAATGCCACTGAATACTTAGGTTATGTAGTGGAAACTGAAAGTACACATGATTGATTGCCATTCTTGGATTCTTGTACACATGAACGTTGTGAAAAAACATAGGAACATTGTGAGCAGTGAAATGTGTCTATTGGAATGATGTATGTAGAAACAAGTCAAATACACCAAAGAAGGATTCGTTTTCCCTTGTAAAGAGAGTTGCATGCATAAATGTTCTTCATGCAACAGAGGGGTTGTATAAGACATACGGTCTATGAAGGGAGTCTTTTCAGAGTTATTTAACGTTGACCTATGTTACCTGATCCTCTTGGACGAAAGAACATTCTCAACATAAACATATAAACATTTTTAAGTTTTGAGTTGACTATGTTATGCTGAAGACTACATATTGTAGCTTTAACCCACTGATTGAGAGTTATTTAACGTTGACCTATCTTACCTGATCCTCTTGGACGAAAGAACCTGCTCTACATAAACATATAAACATAGTATATAAACATATAAACATTTTTAAGTTTTGAGTTGTATTATGTTATGCTGAAGACTACATATCTCATCGTCTCTCTAAACACTAGTTTATGAGATAAAAATAAATTCGAGCTATTTGCATGTGGTCATCAGAGGGAGCAATTGCATGTGTCGTGATTTGATACTTAAACATGATGCATTATAAAACACTTAATCAAAGTCACTTAGGGTAATGTTAGGTTTGTTGGAGAAAAAAAGGTCTACTATGTCAATGTCTTTTCATTTTTTCTTTCTTTATTGTTTTGATGGTGTAACTTACTAGCAATGGCATGCACTTGAAAACCTAGCCTTTTAGCCGAGGAATTCACATTAAAGAAAGATTTAAACAAAAAGAAAATACTTGTATTGGTGCCTTTATGTAACTTTTGCTTCCAGATAATCACTGACCGTGTATGGATTATTCACAATTGCATGATTTGAATCCATGGAATTTGTTAAGCTTAAATTGCTCATCAGCTTTTGGCACACTGTTCTGATCACTGCAAATCAAATTCACGTGTATACATTTTCGTGTTTTGTTCAATGAATGTCTATAATAATATGCACTGATTGCTCAACTACTGTAAAAGATATTGGGATTTGCTATAAGATCTTTTAACTTTTACAAACTTTTGAGGTTTAGCTGAATGGACTTTGACTTTTAACCTGCATCAGGTGTTAGATACCTTGACATCATCAAAAGAGCTCGTTGACCTTTTGAAGTCTGTGGATTCCCTTTTCCATTCTAAACAGGCTGGATCGGGCAAACCGATGTTGAATAACTTGTACAGATATGTTCCTACTATCCGTGAACAGTTGCAGGTGATTTGATATTTGTCTTCTGCTTTTGTTGTAGTTCTAATGTCATTGATCTTTCACATTAGTTTTTAATTTTTGCATTTTTATATACATCTTCGCCCTTAAAGTTGATTTTACGCCAACTATTAGGTCTCTACCTCGATCTTTTTCTGTTCTGTTTAGAGATGAGTATAAAATCATTCATGTGTCTTCGCCTGCTAACTTAGCTTTTGAAGTATCTTTTTTGGCACATTGGTATTAGAGCCTCTATTAAAAAATGGTCTAGAGTACGATCCTTGCTGCCTCTCCTTGTGTTAATACATATAAGTATTTATGTGCGTGTTTAGCCAATAACACGCTTTTGTGAATGTTCATAACTATTCTTTTATTTGCTGTGATTATTGATGTTTCATGTCTTGATTCTTTTACAATTGTTGATTAATTTGCTTCATAGTTATCGATCTGGATAGTCGCATGGATCATTAGACCTTTAAAATGGGGATAACCTGATGATTGTACATATAAGAAGTGTATCAAATGAACTCTCTTATTATAACTTCAGAAAAAATGGGTACTATAGTATAAACCATTTGATGATATTTGCAATCGCAAATATTAGAAAAGTGTGTATAGTTCTCAAATAATGATTGTTCTTACATGACATGTGCCCTGTATATTTGTGTTTATATGCTCAAAAGCTAAATAAATTGCACAATTCTTGAGCCATTAATAATTGCCAGAATTGCTTAACATAGGTGGGGAGGGTTAACTGCTTAGAATAGGTTAACTGATCTTTTGTATTGCCTATCTGGCACATATAGACCATCCTATATTTTGTATTTTACTGACGTAAGAACCCATATAAAAGAATGTATCAGCGTAGAGATAATTAAGCTCTCTTAGATATATATTTTTTTTATTTCTGTTCTTTAGTATAATCATGAAACTCCGTACTAAAACCAAATATGCAATTAGAAAGCAACAGCAGTCAAGGAATCTCTGGTGAAAGATTGCTAGAAAGAGGAGGGGACAATCCGGAGACTTGTTGGGAGGAAGCATGAAACTGCTGAAATGTGTAACTAAACTATGGAGGAGTTTTCCTGATGGGAAGACTTCTGCAAGGAAAATCCTGAAATTACCTTAAGTCCCCTTTTGTAACGAGATTATAATTTTAAGCATATTTAAAGCTTTTTCGTCATCATCAATGTCCTTTCTTCGTTGTGAGACAGCTTTGATAACGGTGGTGAATCTGTTTCTGGATTGCTGCTTCACCTTCTATCTAAGATAGATTTGAAGGTCATTGTAGCACAGGGCCGAAATGTGCTACTGTGTCACTACAACATCTCAATTTTTCAGTAACTGCGTAGATTTGTTTCATAGCTGGGTCAAGGGCTTGATTAAATGCTTCTGTTCTGTGCCTAACAAGTCTGAGGCATGATCTAACATCTGTGTATTTTAACTCTACTGGTTATTTCAGGACTGGGAGGATGGTTTATGCGAGACTGATGCTGATGGCTCCTTTTTGCATGAGAATTGGAACAAAGATTTGCGACTCTTTGCAGATGGGGAGGATGGTGGACAACAGCTCCTTCAGGTTTATGCTTTTAAAATTTTAATTGTAAATTAATTATAGTATAACTAGATGATCAATCGTTTGTCTTATAGTGACAGTTTTAGGCTAACCCTCCTTGTCTAGATGGGCTTGGGATCCTAGAAACTAAGAAACATGGATGCTTTTGAATAGTGGCTGATTCATGTTGTATATGTTTTGGACACACCCATGTCAGACACAACACAAAACACTTGAAATATTTCTATTTGTATTTAACAGCTTTTTGATTCCTTTTATAAATATTGAGCTTTTATGCCAATGCAGCTTGGAATATCACAATAATTAAAAATCTATCCATGTTAACCTGTATTCACTTTTAAGGCATCAATTCTTGGTTTTTTTATTTATATATGTTAAATTGTACTGTTTCTATGCTTTATTATACAGAATTTTTAGAATTTGTCAGATCCACAACATACATATCATATCCATGTCCTGTTTGGTATCATGGTTTCTAACTATAGTAATGGTTAGTATGTTGTGTTAATTATTTTCTTATCATTTCATTTTGTTATTGCAGTTGTTTATAATGCGTGCAGAAGCTGAATTACAAGCTATATCTGGTGATAATATTATACCCAGCCTTCAGTGCATAGATTCATTGAAGGCAAGACTGGGTATCTTATTTGATGGAAAAACTATAAAGTTATCACCAGCCTGTCATGAACCAGTGCCACATCAGCAATCTCGTTATGACATTTTTAAGCCTAGAATAGCTGGTAATCATGTATTAGCAGATGTTAAATACAAAGGTGACTGGATGAGACGTCCCATTTCCAATGATGAAATTGCATGGCTTGCAAAAGTGCTTATTAGGTTGTCTGATTGGTTGAATAAGAATCTTGGACTGAATCAGGCAGAGAGCAGTGAAATAAGCTCGCCAGTCTCTTATGTAGAGTTATCAGCTGATGTTGCCCATGTATGTGGACCTTCGGAGGCTCTGAAGGTCTTCTTTTGTACCATTGGTTCTTGGTTTCTCTTTTTCGGTGCCGCATCTTTGGGTTTCATGCGAAAATATGGCCTGAGGGTGAACCTAAGGATACTGGCATCCAAGAAAGTAGTAATGATTTTTGTTTTGTATGTTGTTTTTGGCATATTGAAGAAATTCGTACGAGCATTCCATAACTCGTATTGAAGATAATAGATTGAATATACCAAGTGTATAGAGATGTGAAAAGTACAAAGAATTTTTTTTTTGTATGAAGTTATTGTGCATAAGGTATCTCTGCTTCTGTAATTACGAGTGCTAGTTCTCCATTCTGCTCACATGCAGTAGTAGAAATAGCTATGCGAGCGAACACTCTGCACTCATTCCCAACATGGTCTAAACTCAGGTCAGCCAGTGAGTAATTTCTGATTTCATATTAGAGCTGCAATGAAAAAAATTTAAGTGTACCAATTTTCCTTTATTGGTTATCTGGCATCGACAAATTACGAACTAAAGGTAAAAATTGAAAGTGCGGTGATGAAATTGAGGATTTTATACACGAAACTGTATATAATTCCTTATTCCTTATTTTGTTATTCTTTTGTATTCTTTTTCCTTTACGTGCAGCCTTGGTCGTAAACCATCGTATATGTGCGGTCGTGACTCTAAATTAGGGTTTGTAATGGCAATTTGATGTATTTAAAGTATATATCTTGATTGTTCTATTTCTGTTTTCTTCTTGTTCCTGTTCCACTGTTAGGGTATGTTTGGTTTAGAAAAATAAGTTGATAGGTGAAGAATATAATTGAAAAATTATTTGTTTAGAGTGTCTTGAAAGGTTTACAATTTAGTTATTTTGATAAAAACTAATTTGAATGTTTAGTTGTATAAACTAATTGATCTGATGAAAATTTTGGAAGTTGTATAATTGATTTAATGAAAAAAATAGAGAAATAATTAAAATTTATGGTGTTATATATTTTATTTTTTTTGAAAAGAAAAACAAGGTTGTTTCTTTATTTTATGTATGATATGAATCTTAGATGGCAATTATAATATTGTCCAACAGCATGCATTAATATTTAGTAATTTATTGGCTGTAAATTCATCTGACTTTATCAATGTTTTTCCAAAAACAAAAGGCAACCTCTTCTTACCTTCGGCTTTTAAAATCCTATCGACAAAAGTCTTCAATTTTATAAATGAAGTTCTTTTGTTTGAAAAAGGATTTAAGTGAGTTTTGTTTCATGTTGTGAACTAAGTTTTTATATGAAGTTTTCTATATGAATCCTGAGCAATGAGAATATATTTATGATATGAACAACAACATAAATAACACATTGAGTACCCCTTCAAAATGTTGATAGTTATTGTATTCAAAATATAAAATTTAAGACAATGATACTTGATAACATTTTTTTGACGACATTTTATCATCTATGTTTTATTTTGTGATTAGTCCAAAATTACTTCACAGTCAATAATAATAATCATAAACATCAACATGGACCAATCACATAATGATACGTAAATGATATTAAAATATTGTCAAAAAAATATTGTTAAAGTATCATTATCCTAAAATTTATGTGAGCTTTCCTTTTCAATATCTATAACAAAAAGTTGAAATATAGTTTATATCTATTTTGTTTTTTTATATATTTCTTCTTCATCCTTAATATTTTTAAAAGATATGTTTATGTAAATGTAGAATCTTTCAAGATTATTTTTCATTTTAAAGATTTCATTTCTTCATTTGCTACTTGTAATAACTTTTTACTTTATTTACCTTCTATATATATTATAGGAATACTTCTTTGATTTTAAGTTTATGAATAACAAATATATTGATTAAATTAATATTTTTAAGAGGTGCTCAGTTTTTCTTAATCAAATGTTTTTCTATATTGATAGTATGATTTTGATAATGGTTGTTGTTTACAATATTTATTAGTAGAATATTGTCATCTTTAACAACAAATTCAAAGTACATATTTTTATCCACTTATTTCAACTTGTTATTTTTAAAATTTTTGCACATTATTTTCATTTAATTATTATCAATATAAGATGCATGCTTTATGAATAATATTGAAATAATTGAAAAATGACAAAGTCATACTAGGAGGCTATTCTACAAAAAGTATCTAAGTCTAAAATAGTTAACATTATGTGATAAGGTATCATTAATTCCTCTAAGCACTAACAAACTCCAAAACATAATAAATTGTGTGTGAAAATAATAGCTTTAATTTTCCATGTCCAGCTAATTGTAGACAAATCAAAATACCCCATTGTAATTTTTGGTCCGACACAATACACTAATCCAACCTCAAAAATGTAAAAATTCATAACTAACTAAATACAAAGGGTTTCTCCATCATTCCAATTTCTGTTTACCCATAACAAATATAACACAATAAAATAAGACTAGAAGGGTATATAAACATTTTTTTTTCCAAAAAAAAAAAACACAACCAAATTTCAAGTATTTGTGTAAGGTGTTTTTTTTTTATTGTATATTTTATTTATGCACAATCCGTTAAAGTTTTTTTAATCCCTAACCACTATAAGTTAATACTCTTTTAATGCGTTTTTGACGAGAATCATAAATAAAAAAAAAAAAAAAAGAAACACTAGAGCATAGGATGGGATAGTCAAAAGTAAGAGAAGAACTTTGAAGTTAGATATTTAGTGTTCTAATTATTATTACGTACTTTAAAACGGACGTATCTACTTTTGTCCTTTTATATGATACTTATTTATTAACCATCTGTTGTTTATTCATTAATGTATGAATAGATGGAAGTTAAACTCACTATCTAACTATTTATTTATTTATTTATTATTATTATTATTATTATTATTATTATTATAATGAATTTTTGTTTTCAAAAATTATTTTTGTGTGCACAGAAATCTTAAGAGAATGAAGCAACGAACTAGTAGGTGAGATACCATTAGCAGTTATTGAGTGAGAGACTTACAAGAACTCACCAAATGATCAAAACACGTGGCAATTAATTAGCAAAAACCAAATCTTAAAAACCCCCCAAAACATAGATACGAAGAATCTACTTTCCATTCTCGAAGGAATAACTGTCAGTAACTGGTGGTTGGAGCTTCCCATTTTCTCTGACATGTCTATGTCGGATACGAAGGGCAGATACATATAAACACACTCATTCACTCACCGACACTTCAACCTTAACACGCGCCTCCTTATTCACCTTTGTTTCAACTTTGTTTTCATATATATCACCCCATGTTTATGCCCTCAACAACACAAAAACATTATCCATTCTGATGGCACCCAGGATCAATGATGCCACACCCAACAGATCACCGATGAACAGAGGTTCATGGACCCCAGAGGAAGACAGAAAGCTTGCCCAATGCATTCAATTTCATGGTGCAAAGAGGTGGAAGACTATTGCAGTTAAATCAGGTTAGAGATTCACGACCTAGTTACTTGGTTAACTTAGTAATAGTTGGAGCTTCTTAATTTGCATGGTTTGGTAGGTTTGAATAGATGTGGGAAGAGTTGCAGACTGAGATGGTTAAACTATCTGAGACCTAATATCAAGAGGGGAAACATATCAGATGAAGAAGAAGATTTGATTCTTAGGCTTCACAGACTCTTGGGAAACAGGTTTGTAATCATCAAACACTTCTATACTATTACAAGAAAAGGTGATTATGTTTTTGTTTGTAAGTGTTTCCGGAAATTAATAAATCATTACTGAGAAGAAAAAATACACGTATAACTTATGTATATAATCTTGTGTTCTTTAGTATATACTATAGTCTGTATTTTAAATATGTTATTTATGCATTACATCATATCATACTCCTCATGAACATTTCTATAATCTTTACAAAAGTATTTTGTTGATTTCTGCATGAAGATAATGAGATTGTGCGCATTATGGTGTTTTTAGGTGGTCTTTGATAGCTGGTAGGCTTCCAGGACGAACAGACAACGAAATTAAGAATTATTGGAATTCTCATTTGTGCAAAAAAGTGAATCAGAGAGAGGAGAGACCAGAATCTTCAACAACACATGAAATAGTTGGCCAGAATCAGAATCATGGGGACAACCTTGCACTGTCAGAGAACGAGGTTGCAACCAAGGATATTGGTAACTTAGATGTTACTTTCGACATTGATGAGTTTTTCAACTTCTCTGAGGAATCCTGTGGGCTAGATTGGCTGAACAAGTACTTGGAACTTGACCACATTCCTCAAACCACAGAAAACTCTTAATTAGCAGAGTTTTTTTAGAGCATTTCCAATTATAACAACTCCATTTAAATTTCTCTTCTTCTTCTTCTTCTTTAATAATATTTACACTTTCTATAAAACCACGTCACATCTTTTCTATTTTAAGCAACTCCATCAAGTTCTTCTTTAATAATTATAAACAAATATATTATTAATGGATAACACAGTCCATTAATTTATAAATACTATTTATTGACTAAATATCAACAAATAAAAATCTGTGGGTAAAATAATTACTGTAAACTTTACTAACAAAATTAACAAATTTGTTGATAAGTAAATTTGGAGATATTTTTATTATTATGACACACCAAATTTTTAGTATATGTGTATATAGAAGCATTTTACATAAATAATATATCGAAGTTAATCTATTAAAATGAATATATGACAGCATTTTTTGTCACTAACCGATATATATATGGAACTAGGATGCGGTTTTCTTTCATCGAATTATAATATTTCGTTACAATTTCTTAACTCGAGAAAATTATATAAAATATATAAGTTTCTATTACAATTGTCCAAATATATCATATATAATATCAAAATATATACAAGATTTTACACTATTATGAAATATATTATATTTAACTTAAAAAAATTGTAATAAAATCCTGTAAAAAAAAGAGACTAATGAAATGTCCTATTCTAAGCTTCATTTTCATCACTAGATAGTATCTCTTTAACAAAATATCATTCTTGGCTCATACAATTAAGATGACTATTATAGAAGAAAAGACAAACACAAAAACGGACAAAGAAAAAAAAGTAACTTAATTTACCAAAGAAACATTCATACAATTAAAATATAACAATTAACATATATACAAATTATGTCAATCCACTAATAAGCATACAACCATGCATTTTAAACTTGATTGTCCATACCAGTATTTATGTGAAATATCTAAGGGTCATACACTTATAGTGGTAATACCCGATCCATTTGGACGGTCTATCGAACTACCACTCACAAAGTCCTTATCAAGGTTATAATAACCCTAGGATTATCCTTATGATAAGGTCTCATACTCCTCTCACCACTTAATCATCATACTCTACTTGAAAAATAATGGTTATTAGAGTATTAGGATAACTTCTAATATCTGAACTCTCACATCAATACTCATACTACTGAAAACGCCATCATAAATCTCTCAACGAGATCTATGGAATTACACCAACCACATATGCCATGCACACATATCATTCACATAATCAATAACAACTCATCATCCCCATAATATCATATATTAATGAGCATTACACATGTTTACAATTATACTTTAACAATACTGACATTCATATTTAAAATTAACAAAGCATCAACAATCCCCTTCAATTATACATATAGAACCATATTACAAAAATAAACTCAGTTCAGTATATGAAAACATAGAAAACTAAAAACATAACTTGTAGTAGGGCACGTGATAATGCTAATTCTTACCATTATTTAAGCATCATTTTAGTGGCAAAATCAACTCCTTCATAGCTTTTACTTTGTTTTATCCTCACATTTAGTGTGTTTTCTAGTTTTCTTNTGTTTATNTAGTATATGNTTGTTTTTACCTCTAATCTCTATGTTTGAGTGTGTNAAATAAAGGATTAGGAAGCAATTCTAGTGGAGGAAAACAAGNAAGAACTCAAGAGAACATGTTTTGGGACCATAATTGATCAATTTGAAGCAAATACCCATGTTGGACGCCTTCGGAATCGCGCAAGAGCCTGAATTTTGAATGCTGTCAAAGCTGTCCGGGCTGGGGCGCCCCCAAAGGGGGGCTGGGGCGCCCCTGGCTGTAGATATGGCGCTTGGGCGCCCCTGGCTGCAGAAATGGCGCCTGGGCGCCCCTAGAAGGGCGCTGGGTGCCCCTGGCTGCTGTTTTTCTGCAGATTTGGCGCCTGGGCGCCCTTTGACTCGCTGTTTTGTGTTTTTATGGCGCCCGGGCGCCCCAGAAGGGGGGCGCTTGGCGCGATTTTCCGCTGATGTGTCAAAATTGGGTTATTTAAACATGGGTCTCGTGATTTTTGGGCATTCTTCTCCTCCTACACTTCATTCTTCACNTAGAGAGATTGGGAGAGGCCCTTGGAGGCTATTTGGGGTGTTGGGAAGCTCTCCCACTCCTCCTTGGGTCTCCAAGCTTCTTCAATGGTGATTTTGCCCCTTTTGGGTTGAGGAAGAAGATGGGTCACAAATTGGAGATGGAGATGCGAATGGGAGGCGCAAATGGAGCAT
>NC_028357.1:30713291-30714752 GCF_000741045.1 Vigna radiata var. radiata
GAGGAAGATGTTTCAGATAATAAGTGAAGCTAGTGTTCTACACTACTGGAGCTTCAAAGAGTCCATTTTAATTGGTTTTTTAGTTTTAATTTCAAGTTTTTTTTATTTGCTTTTAGTTTTTAGTTTTTGGATTTCTTTTTGACTTGCCTAGTGGATAGTTCTTCTGCAATTGGTCTGGTGATTTAAGTGAATCATATGCTATGCTTGAATTGAATACAGATCTCTTGTGTTTGCTCATTATACAGTTGAATTGTTTTGAATATCTGATTGAGATGATGTGTTTGAGCCTATTGAACGGAGATTGTGGTTGCTTGTATCTGCTTAGATAGATGCTTGATTTTTATTGTGATCAATATTCTGGGCATGATGTTTGTCAAAATTTTGAACCCTGAGTAAACCTGTGAGATGTTGTGCCCCAGAGTTTATTGTTGAGTGCTATCACTTTGAAATCACATTTGATTTTGCCTGAGTTTCTCTATTTGAACTATTTGCTTGCTTGTTACAAATGATCGAGGCCATCTTGTTCTTCGACCTCTTCTACATTTTTGAGCCTAAAAGCCAATGCAAAACCCTTGAACCTTGAAGAAAAACTTTCTCATCCCTGNAACCTTAAGCTCATTGAAAAATCCTTAACCTCCTTACCTTGAGCTGAGATGAACATATATGATAGAATGAGGAGAATGGTTTAAGTTTGAGGGAGTTTATGAAATAAGGGAGCATTGAGAAACTAATAACATGAGTCAAAAAGAAAGAAAAAGAAGAAAGAAGAAGAAAAGAAATAAAATGCATTGAATGAACAAGAGTTGGAAAATAAGTTGAGAAGTGGTTTATCCAATTGTGAAGCAAAAAGAGAGACTAATGCTATATCATGAAGTAAATTGTTTTCTCTCTTAGCTCAAGGTGCTTTGTTGTCCAGAAAAACCAATTTTTCTTCTTAGCCCAGCCACATTACAAGCCTTAAAAAGTCCTTGTGATGCTAACTTGCTTGTGAATGTGTTTGATATTGTTGAAACAAATGGCAAATTTGATTTGTGTGACACTGTGAAAGTTGAGAGTTAGACACACATCCTTATACACCACTGTGCTTGAGTGAAACACTTTCTTTGGTGAGGATTGGTTCCATGCATTCAATGAAAACATCCTGCCACGTTTGTTGATTTATCATTCGCATCTATCTTGTGATCTTGAATTATGAGCACCATGATTGAAGTTTAGCTTGCTAAAACCATATTGTCTCTTGAATGTAATTTCTAACCTGAGCAAGCATGATTGATTTTGTTTATTTGATTTAAACGTACTTGAGTTGCTAGACTAGTGTGATTGAATTGTTTGCTAGGTGAAGTACTTTTGCTTGAGGACAAGCAAAGTTGTAAGTTTGGGGGAGTTTGATAATGCTAATTCTTACCATTATTTAAGCATCATTTTAGTGGCAAAATCAACTCCTTCATAGCTTTTACTTTG